>NW_024705037.1:0-18433 GCF_018977255.1 Callorhinchus milii
GCTATAAAGGCTAAATGCAAAAAGTGGTGCTTAATAAAATATCGGTGGCGTTTCTTGCACTCGAGAATGCACTCTCATTCATGTCTATGCAGTTCCTTTAAGGTGCACGCCAGTATTGTACGTGGTCAACCCATTTTGGATAATGTAGATATCACGTAACAATGGATTGTTAGGATTTGGTAGTACCTACAGATTTTGCCAACAAGTATATTCAACCAAGCCAAGTATATTCAACCAATTTGCTCAGGATGGCCAATCATTCCCTTCTATCCCTATTGCAGTGGACAGTTGAACTGAGCTAATGTAGCAAGACAAACAATGCTTATACACACATATACAGACCTTCCCTTGTATCTACCTGAATGCTTTAAAGCAAGCAGTAGTCGAGCAGAACCAGCCTGTCCACTAAGGTTAGGTGCCCAGCATGCTGGACTGACTATCGGTGTGTGCAGAGGAAACTTCCCCACACATTTTCATGCTGTTGAGATGGAGAGGTGGTAAGTATCTGTGGGTGCTGCCAAGGTCGTACAAAAATATTTTTTTGCGGAAGAATTACATTATTTTATGGCCTGGTAGCAACCAGCAGGTTGCCAGATATTTGGGAAAACAGCAGAAAGTACCATCCTGCTGAAGGCTACGTCTGTAATAGCCAAGCATTTTATCGACGCTTCAGTGCCAGATTAAGGTGTGAGATGTTACCCAGACAGCCATCTCGTGGCTGGTGCTTGGGGGGGGGGGAGTTGCGACAGGGGGTCAGGACCCTGCTCTCCATTTCTGAGCAGGCTGATGCTTGAGCCATTCTCTTCTGGTCAGTTAAATGTCTGGGGGCAAGACCCATAATATTATGGGTACGACGAGGAATATTGTGAACTTCCCAAGGCTTGAGGCACCACATTTTTATGAGATCAAGTGCTTTGCATAAGGGCAGGCCCATCCATTGTGAAGATGAAGAAAGGAAGCTCACAATTAGAATTTTTTTTTGGCTCAAGCCAGGCTCTGCACTGCAGATACAAAGTGAGTTTGGTTGAGCCCTGCCCACTCTTGTAGGCACTGAAGGACGATGGGTGGTCTTGTAAAAGAGTTTTCTCATTGCATTGTTGCACACTTCGAATTGTATGCTGAAATACAAATATTCCAAGTTTGACCCCGATATGTATTAACTGCATTAATTACAGGTAAAGGGTGACTGCTCTGCAATGTATTGCTCGCAGAGATGGCCTCTGCACGAGCACCCCTCCAGAGGGTGTTTTGGCCTACTTTGCCATGCTGGCCAGGCATCTTGGAAGCTAAGAGCACCCACACTTTATCCCACCACGCACAACCTACCGATCAAGTGGCCGTGACCAGTGTACGCCTGGGTGGACGGAGCGGGGCGTGGGTGATTACAAACCTTACCCATCGTTTCAACTTGCCATGCCGGGTAGATTAAACCATAAATCTCAGATCAATTCCAGTGTGCTGTCGATTACACCCACAGCAGCATCCAACTCGCTTCATACGAAATTCAAAACAAAGCAAGTAGTATTGCATTATTTTATTTACACTGTTGCCATACGATGCAAAGGTTTGTGTTGGTGATGTTTGCACTCAGTGTATGTATCAGACAGTGCATAAACACAGTTTCTAACCCACCCATGCAGAAATAATTACACATAGCAAGCCAATTTGGCTTGCTATATCGTACGTCTAATTAGAGAATGATGGTCACTCTGCTAATCGTCACCCGTCTCGATTTACCAAACCTCAACCACAGCACTTGCAACACCAACACAGCATCCATTATTAACAATGGAAAGGACATTTCTGCTACTGTGATTGACTGCTATCATTAATAATGAACAGACATCTCCATGAATAAAGAAAACAGAACAAAAAAACCCCCAGGTTAAATGGCTAGCTGCAAAAAATCATTAGAACGTAACACTCAACACAGATTTGTGACATCTTAAGCACTGCACGTACTCTTGATGACCAACAAAGAAAATAATACTTTACAGAAACCATCTGAAGTCATGCCTTTTCACCGTAGCCAAAGGTAAACAAAGTGTAACTAAACATATATACAGGTTATACCTTATATTCAACCACATACGCTTTTACAAAGCGCATGGCTAAGAATCGTGGGTGTTTGGGTATATCATATTGGTTTACAAAACAGTGCCCTTTGTCAGACGTTGGCGTATGTTCCAGCTACAGATGTTGATCATGTTCAACTCTTCACACACTCGAGCACCACAACAGGTATTTCGGGTGGTGGGGGGGGTGCATTTTCAGCCGTGAAAGTGGAAAGGGCATGGTAGAGGCATACATGACGAAAATCCTACAATGAAATCGGCTGCCTGTGGAAATGGTACATTTAACATGCCATAATGTCTGTGCACACTGGCAATGCGGGGCAATCATTTTGTATGCAAGCTTGGATGCAAACGTTTTTACACCCTGAAATGCATTTTTTTAAATGCCCCCCTCTGCTTAAGCCCGAGACATCGGTAATCATATTTCAATTGCAAGGAACACGTGGGCTTCCACTTGACCAAGTCTAGTTCACGCAGGTGCCATACACACAGCCACATTGCAGGCCCCTCCCCACAGCGAACAACACCTGCAGACAAGGCGAGGGCTTAATATTTAACCAAGAATTCCTACAGTAGGATCGTGTTGCACCGAAACTGTTGGCTACATTGATACAATAGTAACACCAAATGCCCGAAGTATATGCACTTAATACATCGTGATGCAAACGGAATATCTATGGGTACACCTCCATTAAATTGCTTCAGTTACGATATATTGTACATTTAGAATTATTTAACATTCGACATTCTTAAGAATCTTCGAATCATTTGCCTTACAAAAGGTAAGCAAAACCGGTGTACATTTCTATGGTCCCTCTGTTTTTCTTGTTCCTCTTGGCACGAACAATCTATTATTTCTGGTCCCATTGTGCCAACATTTAGCATCGACAGTCTCAGTGCTCAAAGGCGAGTGGTGTCGGAAGAGAAACTTCCGCCGCAGAGGTTCATAAATACCCCCCCACACTCCACCCCCTGTCGCGAAAATTAATTTTACATTTCTGTGCATACGATGAAACATCTGTGGCTCACCGCTTGTCCCAGCGAGCCACGGACCCACGGGGGCAATGCCCTGGTGCTTTCGCTGACTACGGCTCCCGCACTCTGTTGGCGACACGCATTGCGGTGGGAATGGCTTGAAGCTTGAGCTCCAGTAATGATGATACTCTTTAAGACTTCAACATGCACAACCGCATTTGCGGGCACGCCGTGTGTCCATTGTTTTGTACGTCAAAATGATGGAGAAGCAGGTGAAACGCACTCGCCAAACCCCCCCCCCCCCACAAATATAGATGACGATAATTTATTACGTGGAGCTTTGGTAGAAAGTACTAGCATTAACTACGTAAATAGTGAGGGTTTTAAAGTCAACAAGTTGGGTTTACGGTGGAGATAGCACTGGACTTGATACTGCAGTAAACAATCAGTAGTTTAACCTATCCATCATTTAATGTCAACGTTAGAACAGGCAGTGCGGTACGATAGTACGATTTGAAAATGTACACCATCACGCTATAATTCCATAGCCTCGCTGCATAAAGTGTAAGGTGTAGGCACGTGCGATTGAATCTTACAGCGTTTGATAGAGGCCAGTAGTCAATAATAGCATAGGGTAACGAAACAAATTGGCAATGTGTCGGCTTTCCAAATGCTCTCGCACAAAAGCACATTTGTAACTTACAGAAAGTTTGAAATTAACGATTCAATACAAACGTACAGAGTTCGCACCCTCCATATTCTGATAAACAATACAAACATGCAAGAAAAAAATTAACAAATTATATTTAAAACAAAATAGCATTTCTGTGGCTGAACACAACCGCTGTGTCCTAATGGTACTAAAACTGGTCATCGCTCAGTTTAAACAACGTTTCAACAAAGTGTGCGATACACTATACAGTACAAACGCCATTAACTTCAACAGACAGGCTCAGGCTGTGATGTTTCTGCATGACTGTGACGTATCAGTGAGCCTAGTGGTGTTTTTCCGTGGTCAACCGATGCAATTGCAAGCCGAGCCACTCGCCCAACTGGAATTGCTCGTGGTTACAGCTCTCAATATTGCAGTCCAGCTGCAGGTCCGCCCCCCCCACCTTCCGACGGCACGCTTGGCCATATGCAGACGAACAACCACGTCAATCTTTAACTTGGTCAAACGTGCCAAAGCAAGGACCTTCTGAAATCCAAGTCTTGAGAATGTACTGGCTAAATAAAAAATTATTATAACGAAAATTTTTTTGATGTGGCAACCTCCGTAATGAAAATGTCTTTAAATAATAAAATAACTGGTATTTACCCCCCCCCCCAACCCAATCACCTTAATAATTGACAATGCTTATTTCTACCACGAAATGTGTTTATTAAATGTTAATTAAATACAAAAAATTGGTTATAATCGAACAAGAGTACTGTCGCACAAGGCAGGTTTAAATGGAGTGGATTATTAAGTGCATTTAATTTTTCCACAAAAATATTGTCGGTACATTTGTCTCGATTCTCGAAATGTAAACGTGCAGGATGTGAATGGTTTTCTTTAAGATATTTTTAAGATGGTATGTTAAGTGGAGAAGCCTTCACCTGGATAATATTGTTTATTCTTAAGTCAGGTGTTTGATACTATTTACTGCTATACATAAACATTAAGAGAATGAACATTTAAATACATCTATGATGGTCACAATAACGTTTTTCATAAGTGACGATAGGATAATTCTAGCAAACAATGCAATGTCTTTTATAGGTAAATATTCCGTTCTGTAAACATTTAAAATGTCTAAGAAATACTGCATTACGAGTATTTTAAGCTCCACATACAAGCCAGGTAGACGGAAAACCAACAAGCACAAGTGTGAAAAGGTAGACAAAGCTTTAAAGAGCAACCCTATCTCTCTGTAGATCCATCAAGTGCTTAACAACTTTTCGTTTCCTATCGCAAGAGAACACGAAGTTCCCGTGTGATTTTGCAAAGCTATTAAACGAAAGCCACAACTTCACTAAGGATCTTGCAAAACAAAAACTCGGGACTCTGGCAAACAGCTCACAATGTGTATTCGGCTTTTTCGCGAGTCTTATCAATGTGTGACCTATTAGGGCCACATGTGGAGCGAGATTGCAAGCTGAAGCAGGGTCCATACGTGCGCAATCCACATGTGACAACGTGTGGCTCAATGCAGACCCTTTAGCAGAATTGGCAACCAGATGCAACCATGTAGTACGGGTATTTTGGCAATGTTATGCATTAATAATATTGTGCTCATTTAATCCTCAAATGTACATCCAAATTGGTGGATTGTAATTTTATGTTCCAGTGGGATATTTCACTCAAAACTAAAGAGAATATTCGTGATATTTTAGTTCACCTTGATTTAGTATAATATGGTCCCATGGGTGCGGTTTTTAAGGACTGACTGAAAGGAATACACTGGGATTTACGACTACGGAAAAGGCAGGAGGAGGCGGTGACAATGACAGGAAACAGAGGACGCATCAAGTGAAGCCGTACAGGAAGGAACAATGTGCTTTTCACCGGTGGTGAGCGGCACCTATATCAACAACACGGCACGTTGTTACAATAGTACATGATGCACCGACAACTCCATGGCTATCCGCCAGCGGTGGCTGCACGTACCAATGCACCGATTAGAGGCGCGCATGAGACAATCGGCGCGCCTCACATAGTGCACGACTTGTCGGGCGTGCCAGGCGCCGCTGGCCTTGGCTGCCCTGCAGCCCCGCCTCCCTGCCTCGGCCTTGCTCCCAGCTGCTGCTGCTGTTGCTGCTGTTGAGACTTCAACTGCGAGCTCAGTTTTGCTTCCAGGAGCGGGCGGAAGGTGGTCATGATCTCGCTGGCGCTGCTCGCGCTGCGGCGTACGGATGGCCCCGGCGGGGCTGCGGGAACGCCGAGGCGGTGCGAGGGGCTGCCAGGGATGGGTGCCGCGGGGCCTGGCGGTGGTTTCAGAGTATCCAACGTGTCCAGTACCACATCTGGCGTGTGCCGTGCCGAGCTCTGCCTCTGCAGCTCACGGAGGTCGCTGAGCGCCGAGTTCACAGAGTCGTCCATCTCCTGCGGCACAGGAAACGGAAAGCAAACATTGTGGGGGGTGCGGTTAACACCCGATAACGCTGTGCCACCAATGACTGAAGCTGAATCCACGTCACATCAAGTTCTACTTAAGAACTGACTTTCACCAGGTAAACTCAGGATTGAGTGATATTGGCTTATTAAGTTTTGGAAAGCAAATTCAATAAATAGCTGAATAAATTAGTAAATGTAGGAAATTATAGTTGCAAGTTTAATAATGCTGACAATTTATAAAGGTCAGAAATAATACACTAAACACACTGCGTTACATTTCCTAGCGTTTCGCTCAATTCCCCCAATGTATAACTGGTACCCAAACTGGTCAAATAATCAGGACGGGTCAGTCAACAGCACGTGTTGGTCACCTGGGCAATGGACCTGGGCAGGTGTTTTGAGTTTCTACCGTAGCCACCGCCGACTGAGCCACAGCACGCTGCCAGCATGTCTCACCTCGGCGTGAGTGATCTTGGGCTCGTCGAGGCTGCTGTGTCGACTCGATGACGTTGAACTTCTCCCCGTGGGGCTTTCGGGCGGCGCGGCCAATCTCTGCGGGAATCCACCACCCACAACGCCACTGCCGCCGCCGCCACCGCCACCACCACCGCTACCCGTGCTGCCCAACCTCCTCCGCTCCGGGCTGCCTTGCGCCTGCGTGGCCGCCGCCACGGCCGCCCGCACGCTGCCCACCCTCGGCTGCTGCAGGTGGTGCTGGTGGTGGGCAGGTGCGAGGGGTGGTGGTGAGGGCTCGCCGCGGAGGAGGGCGGCCGTGACGGGGTGGCGTCCGCGGACGGAGGGGGCGGGCCACGCACGGGGCTGCGGCCGTCGCTGCTACGCCGGGCCGGGTCGCGCATGTTCAGCGCCGCGCCCTCCGCGCGCAACCGATGCCTGCAGAAAGCAGCATACGGAAGGTAAAGGTGCAGCTCTGTAATTTCTTGACCGCGCCACTGCTGGAAGAAGGGCCTCTACTAGAGGCAGCCCTAGAGAGCCTGCTCTCGGAAGGTATTTGGGTCTACTCTTAGACAGTGGCCAGACATGTTGGAAAACTTGGGGAATACCCACATTTTAACCCACCACATACAACCTGCCGATTGACTGTGGTGAAGCCACCTTTCACTGAATGTACCATCTCTATAATTGTTGTAAAGCGGCTGGATCAAGGTGCTATACAACTCTAGATAACATAAGATACTGACAGGTGGACAGAAGTGGGAGGGATTTAAGAGAATTGCACCATTCCACCATAGGAACCTCATTTGCCAGTAGCAAAATATGATAATTTTTTTTTACCCTTTTATCTTTGTTGCCAGATAAAAGGGTAAAAAAAATCATTTTGCTACTGGCAAATGAGGTTCCAATGGTGTAAATGCTTACCCCGAGCTCTCATACTCTGATGGTGCATTGTCTTTGAGTTGTGCGCCTTTTGGCGTCATCTGGTCCAACACCATGTGAGACTAGGCTCTAAGGAAAGCTGTCTCGGGTGTGGACCAATCAATTTCAAGGACAGTGCATACATTATCAGAGTTATGTTTTTGTTTGCATTCCGACTGCAGGTATTGTGGTCAATGCAAACATGACTCCTTGTAAAAAAGGTGTCAGTTTTGTTGCCAGATAAAAGGGTAAAAAATTATAATTGCACCATTGTTTGATCTCCCACAAATTCTAGATTGCAAAACAAAAGTGCTAACCATTACATCACAGCAGCACCATGAAGCCACATTAAAAGTACTTATTGGTAATAGGCAACTGATGCTGGGGTTCTGGTGTATGTTGAGTGTTTGGTGTTCATGCTTATTTGTGTTGCACATAGTGATTACGATGTGCAGATGTATGTGCCTGTGTGTTGTGCGGACCTGTGTGGTGTGTGCTGGGAGTGTGTTGTATGTGGCTGTTTATCGATGTTGTGCATACTGAGTGTGTACTGTGCACGTGTGTGGGGAGCGGTAGTGTAGCGGTTAGCACACTGCACTACGAGCCCAGCGAACCGAGATCGTTTCCCGCTCACGGCCAACACCAATGACGATTACCTGAACCGGTCCTGGGCCTCCCCTAGGTGGACTCGGCCTCAAATGGGTACCTGGTGCGATGTGTAAACATCGCCACTCGGGGACAAAGCAGCCGGACGTGCTGCCCGCCCACCCCTCGTCTGCCACGCCGGTCTTCATGGGTGCTCTCTAACAGCAATTTCCCCAAGAGTTTGTTAAAACTATAGGTGGGATCTTTGTCTTTATACAGATGTGTGTGTGCTGAGAGTAAGTGCTGTATGATGTTGTATATGCTGTGCTAGTGTCGTGCCACGTCCTTTAGCACTCGCCGTTCAAACTGCGGCTCGTGCAGCTGCTCGGTGGGGGAGTGAATGTCGTGCTTGGAGGACGTCTTCTCATCCAGGAGGGGGCCGCTGCTCGCCTCGCTGTCTCCCTTCTGGCTCAAGCTGTCGGACAGCGTGTCTTCACTGTGGCCAACACGGACGAGACCACCACAGCGTTAAAACAACAGCAGCTGACAATCGTGATTTTCGTTCACGAGTGCAATATCTTATCGATTTTAGAGCAACGCGCAGGAATGGTTGGGCGATTTTGACCGTGGTCGTGTCTTGCCGGCGCGCGTGCGGCGCGCATCGACTCACGTGTCCTGCACCACGATGTACTGGTGCGGGATGAGGCCGTCCACGCCGTTGTGCCGCCCCTCCCACCAGTCTTCGGACGCGCGCTGGTACAGGAGCAGCGACGAGCCCTTCTTGAAGCTGAGCTCGCGCGCCGATCGCCCCACATAGTCAAACTTGGCAATAGCCTCGATCGGCTCAGACTCTGCGGGGTCGAGGAGGGCAGAGTGGGAGGTCAGCGCGGTACATACGACGCAGTTTACACAACAAGACTGCCAAACCACGACCCTGTGGTTCTTTAGGTGCAGAAGTTTATTTCGTTTTTTGTAATCAATCATTATTATTTGTTAGTGCCTGTGAAGAAATCACATAGAACGTGCCCGATCTCATTAGATCTCAGAAGCTAAGCTGGGTTGGGTTGGGTGTAGAGAGTGCTTGGATGGGTAACCAAAATGACCATATATAGAGTCACAGGGCTTGCATAGCGAGGTTGTGGGCAGAAGATGATGTACAGCAACATCCATGACTGTACTGCACTTTTACGAGTCCTACATTGATGCTCTCTGCCTCAATCAACCACACAATTTACAAGCAGCAATTTGAGCGTGCAGCTCACACAAAAGTTCGGTTTGTTGTCCAAAATCTCAGTTGGGGGTTGACACCAACCTTTCATATCTGAGGTTAATACATTGACTAGCGGGAAAATATATTTCAAAACTTAAAAACATAACATGTACATACACAAATACTAAGCTATTGTGAAAGCCCGGCGTGCGGTTTTGTCTGTCCATTTGTCAGTCAACAAAATTATGATTAAAAAAACTGGGGTGTAAATAGTTGATCTAAAAGGTTTCCGAAAATTGTCGACCGCCCCGCCACCATCTATTTTTTTTTTTACCCCCGCGTAGGCATATATACCTAAACACCCTACAAACAATAGAGTGAGTAGTATATAGTGACTCTATAGTAGTATCTGTCTCTACGGTAATAACTACTGACTCTGCATCAGTATCTAATGACTATAGTAGTACCTACTGAATCTATAGTGTATCTATTGACTCAATCGTAGTATCTACTGACTATAGTAGTAACTACTAACTCCATAGTAGTATCTGCTGACTCTACTTTTAAAACTGTGTACAGTATAAAACCGCTCACTTGTGCAATATATTATATTCAATATTCTCCCCCCCCCCCCCAGCCGCGCATTTGTGCGGGATACACGGCCTAAGCGGAGGGTGGGGGGGGGGGATGCGTGACGCCAGCATGCACACTGCGTAACGCTGCGCATGCGGGTGACATGACAGATGTCACCGCTCACTTGTCGTGCAAAATATATGCATTATTGCACCCCCCCCCTTCCCCCAAAATACTAAAGTCTATTTTAAAACGTTTTGCATTGTGTACAATCTGGAAACTACCCACATGCCAAATTTAAAGTTTGTTGCATGTTGGGAAGTATGCTAAACATTTCGAACAGACAGACATTCACAAATTTCCCTTTTATATCTATAGAACTACCGTTACGTGGGCAATCAGCAGCGGTTGCCCTATGTGTGGACTATCCAAACATGAAAAGTGGGGGTAGTGGGCAGGACGTGTTCAGCAATCACTCGCCACTGATTTGCAGGAAATCGAACTTTGGAAGTCAGGTTCAAAGTGCAGTGCGCGCAAAGCAATAAGCCACCGCTCCATCCATATATAACCACGTGTAAAATGTATTACAAACATAATCCCCATGAGCAAAACACTCGCATGTATATGCGACATTCAATGCAGCCAGCTTAAAATTCAGTGTAATTAATAAGTTCCATATGCTGCCACCGACATAATTTAATTATTACAATGCCCTATTCAGCTGTTTTTCAATCACGTATGTTTTGGCATTCCAGAAATAAAACAATTAACAACAGCGTCGTTTATTGGCCTCCGGCACATTCCCAGAAGCCAGGCGGACAGGCTCATGCAGCAATAGAGCCGAGGGCAGTCACAACACACACCCGGAGACGGCCAGGAATGTGAATTGCCTCCAGACACTGGGGAAAAGGCAGCGAAATTAAACGGGTTGAGGAAGTAGAACATTAAGACTAAAGTTATGGGCAATCAACGTTGTGTCAAAAAATTGCCCTGTACCACAGCCAATTGAATACCAGCAGTACAGAATTTGCGCGAGACAATAAACGGGTGACTGTGAAAGATGTAGGAGGCTCACACACGCACGCGCAGGAAGGTAGGTTGCGTGCGTGCGTCTGCGTGAGCGAGCGCATGCCGTGCGAAGTTAAGCAGGCGAGCGTTCTGCACACACGCCTCGTTTTTAATACCAGTTTGTGCGTGTTCTTGAGGGTTATAAATCTACAACGCACAACACTGCAGATTTATAACCCCAAAGCTTACCGTCACAAGCGCCTCGTTTGATTTTGGCACCAATCATTTATATTTAATATATATATTTTATGTGAGACTCCTTTCATCGCCACAATTTTTTCATGCAGGAAAGAAAAACAAATCCTCAAGAGTCCAATTTTAGTAAAAAGGTACGCTTGAGGAATGAAGCGGCGTGGTTTTTTTTTTTTTGCCGAGCTAAGTGTCCCCACGTGAGAAGTTTTTACCATCATCGCTGGAGCGAGGCTCTGTGCCAGTGTCAACGTCCACCTCCTCCGGCAGCGTGGAGCCACAGGGCAGCCCATCACTGGCACATGCACACAAGGACAACCGTTATACACATAGGTAGAGCTAGCAAGCACCCTGGTATGGTGTTACAAAGCAACTGCAAATAACAGGATTTTGTTCCAATTTAAAATGTTGTGGTCTTTAGCTCGATTCATGATGTGAGCTGGGAGTGGGGGGCTTTCCTGCGCGGTGGAGTAGGCGGGGTAGACGCAGCAGGTGCGACCAGCGTCAGAAAGAGCGAGGCCACTCTGTGTACGCTGGGCGAGTGATTGAGTGAGCCGTGAGCCTCGCTTTGTAGCAGGAGGCAGGGCTCACACAGATGGAGGGGATGCCAGCTCGCCTCGTGTCTGGTTAAGCCTCCCAGAAATTTGGCAGCTTTACTATTTAGGCCGCCGCAGTACGTGGGCAGGCGGCATTGGGCAGCGGCACACAAATTCAGCCGTAGGTTTTCTTACCCCGTTCCGGCAAACTGAACGCTATTTGCAACAGCCAATTTTCTCATGTTAAAGTGTCCCCCCCCCCCCCCAATATTTCACGTTGTACATTTCAAATACAATTGACATATAATGTATAATATACATACAACTAAAAAAGCCCCAGCCAAGAGGCGTCGCACATTGCCAGCTCACCCACCAGTAATCTTCGCCCGTCATGCACTTCTCGTAGATGGGACCCGGGAGGTCGCGCTGCCCGGGGAAGATGAACTCGTGCTGCTGGATGACGCTCTTCATGACCTCGTTGACGTGCGTCTGAGACGACACCAAGTCTTGGTCGTCGGGCGCTTGCATGAGCGTGGGGCCAAAGCACACGGCCAGGTTGTAGGGATCCATCATGTTCTCGTCGCTGTAGTGGGAGAGGCTGTGGACCGCAGTGCGGGTGGGGGAAATTAAAGTGGAGGGGATTTTAGCGATTCCATTAAGGCCTACAAGGTTTGCATCATGCACATCGCTGACTCGTTCAATTCAAATAACGCACAGCTGTGCGTGCGCGGTTGCTTGTGAGGATGTTATGCTGAATTTACACAGTGGGCCAAGCTTATAATGTTACTCTGTTGCATTGCTCACATGCTGTGCAACGATATCTGTTACACAGAATAAGTGTATTGCTTATATTTGGAGACAGGTGCATACTTTTGAGCCATTACAGTCGATCATACCCCACAGCTAAAATTATTAATTCACCACAGGTTAGGGAGGAAACCAGAGTACCAATTTAGTGATATGGAATAAGTCACTACGGCATGCAGCGCTGGCTGCTGGCAAAAAGGAGCTCGGCTGCCATGCCAACCCTGTCCGCCAGAGGTGAGGGCGTAGACGGGAGGAAGGGATGTGGGGACAAGGGGCGGAGGGGGTACGGGAGAAGCCCGTGAACCTTCTAGGGGGTTCTAGAAGGGGGGCGGAGGAGCCAAGGGGGTGCGAGGCTGCGCTGGGGGATATAAGGGGGACCCCGGGGAGGACTCGGGGCCGTGGTTGGAGTGGACCCCTGGAGCCCGTCAAGTCCCGTCAAGTCTTCGTCATCAGCAAGATCGTCTTACTCTAGCCTCAGCGTTGTGGGTCAGGCAGCCGTTGCTGTCCTGACCTTACTGTAAGTATTCTCAGCGCCGGCAAAGGCTATCAATAAACTGAGTGCCTCCTAATATAGTGTCTCTCCAGTCTGTCACTACACCTGGATAAAAGAACATATTAAGATATGGAGATAACTCTTAAAAGGTCTGCACAGATAAGTGACAAACCTACTTGATATGATGTCGCCTAGAGGCACCACAACCTCACCGTCCTCGAGGCGACTACCTCGCACACAATCTCCACGCGATTTCATTGCTTTCTCAACGGGGTGAAGAATGGGCCGGATGGCTCAGAAATTCACTGGGAATCTGGGATCGAATCCTGGCAGAAACACGTCATTTAATCACGTTCTCAAGTGTAGCGAGCTGATGGTCTCAGCCCAATTACCAATGACTACACGAAGGTCCTCCATCACATTAAATTTGGCTCTCTTAGCTTTTCATTTCACGTGGATAATTCCAGCTGTGAGACTTACAGCTCCGAATGGAAATTTCTTGTCAGACGCGATGCCGATATTACAAATAAAATGCAACTTTGGAAAAAATTACGGGGAAAATAGAAAAAAACAGGCAGGTGTGTGTGTGTGTGCACAACAACGAGCGGAGCGCCGGGTGGCTAAAACACAGCAAGCTGGCACAGTCGGTGGCACAGGTGGGTGCATCGGCCAGTCATCCCAGTCAACCCATGGCACCTGGGGGTCTATCCCAGGACCTCCTGCCAGCGAACGTTCGACACTTGACGTGGCCTTAAAGTTGCGCAGAGCCTGGCACAAGCGCCATGATGACATCACCGCCATTTCGTGGCGAATGGCGGTTGTTGTCGTTGTTGTTGTGCGTGCAGTCGCAGAGCTGCTCTACTCACTGGTTGAGAAATGCGAATAGGTATCTCATGACCACGACGACGGGAGGCGGCAGGGTCTGAATGACTTTGCGGATCCCGGCAGCTCGCTCCGACGAGCTTTCGATTTCTGCAGTCGGCAAAGGCGGCAACGCAATCGTCAAATGACACTGCGAAACGTGCAGCTTGACGGAATGAGCGCTGCATCACAAGTACAATGCTGATTTATACAGCGGTTGCATACCGCCGCGTCTCAACACGCTGTCCAAAAACGGTTGGGCATTTTCATTGTAGAGAGAAAACAGGGGTATGTTCAACTTCTTTCGCGCCGTACGTAGCGATGTTGGGGACAGGAGAAGGCAGTTGCAGAAAATGGGGACAGAAGCAAAATGACAAATAACTGACACACATGCCACACAAACTGGTATTTAAATTTACCTGATGCCACTGATTCAGAGTGACCTTGAACAATTTATCTGCCTATGAGACTTCCAAAGTAAGCTATGAACATCATTGGGTAACTGTGGGAAGTCAAGCCACTTCCACACACGCCAAGTGTTTCGAGAATGTCTTCTGGTTTGCATAATTATGTTAAGTTACCAAGTGATATGTATCATAAAATGCAATGGAAAAACGTTGCAGGTTACTTGTTACACACTGGAATGAGTTTGTTGTTTTCTACACCCATTTAAATGCAGGTCTCCATAAAAAAGAGACATCTGCTGTCAATTGGCCCTTAATTGGTCACAAAAATGGTCATCTATCATTATCCCATAACAAAAACTACGGTAAACAATTAAATAAAACTGATAAACTGATGCATTATTTCAAGGAAATAACACAAACCAGAGGAGGTTTCACTATGTGTTCCAAGTTAATGTTGTTGTTGTATGCAATGTTAGGATATAAGAGAACAAACGATCCTGTAAACAGATTTGAGAATTAAAACAAACTGGCAGTGCTTCCAAAAGGCTGTCACACTGCATTACCATTGCTATTAGAAGCCAGCTTACAATGGTTAAAATTACATCACTCTTTTGCATAAGCCAGTCAGCATCGCTTAAGGGCCAATTAATTTGCCCCCGGCAATATAATTAATAAACTTTACAATGGAGGACCATCAATCGAGAGCGACACAGGGCTGTATGATAAGTTGGCGACGATATGTGCAGGGTGGATTTGGTGAGGAATTGCCAACAGGGACAGAATGACGCTAAGATAAGGGGGGGTTCCCTTCAACTCCACAGGGCCCATTTTCAACACCAGCCCAGCAATTTAATTTTATCCCAAATAACAGTTATAAATTGTTCATCACCGACCCTCAAGGCAAATTTCAGGAGGGTCCTGATAGGAATATTTGGCCAGTTCTGCTTTGAGCATTTAATCTAAATTGCCTGGAGAGAAAACACGTCCACAGATTGGGACAACACTCAATCTTGTCATATATGATGCAGCAAACTAACTTGATGTCACGTCTCTTACAGGCACCTCACTGCCCTGCAGGTGCCTACCTCGCACACATAACCTAATCGCCATTCACCAACGCTGCCTCCCGGTTGCTGGGTTAGGGGTGTGCACAATTGTTCTCCACGCTGCATCGTTCACCAATTCCCCCAATCAAATAATCCAGAATGCACCGGCTCTCATCATATCCCACAAGCTAAGCTGGTTTCAGCCTGGCTAGAGCTTGGAAAGGCGACCACAGTACATGTTATATGCCGCGAAGCTACGTTGTGGGCAGTAGAGGGCAGTACAGAAAGATCCATAATTGTAATGTATTTTGACACTCCCATGTCTATATCTGACTGCCTTCACTAACCCGCATCGGTAATTGTGGCCAAGTATGGTTATATAACCTCCACAACCCCGCAAAATACAGACAGGCCCTCATCCAGCAGTGGATTGACAAAAATGCCTGTACACATGTACACACAGCTAAAATTGAATCGAAAAAAACCCAGTGCTGATTCTTTATGATTGATGTAATGTGCAAAACTACAGATTTATCCCAATAATAATAATCAGTGGTAAAAGCAGGTGAGTGTTTAAAAAACCAAAAATAACCATCATTCAGATACTCTTTGGTTCTTTCGGTAAAGTCACGTAGGTATAAAATAAAATGATTTATTTAAAAATAAAATAATTTATGTATGGATCCCTGCAGTCACGAAAACTTCAAATCTACATCATTCAGATGTCAGTCCTTGTGCTAGCTAATATGGATATGCCAAGCTCAGGCTCATAAAACCTCTTGTCCTTTGTGTCATTTGCCATTTATCGTTCCGTTGCACATATTACCACTATCACAACCTTACTCTAACCTTGCTGTGTTAATGGCTTCGTGTGAGAGTTATTGACTTTCTGGTGGCGTCTGCGGGAAGCAGATTGACCGATTGGAGTGATGTTATGGGATTGCATGAGACGTCCATGCTCATTACGGTCTCCTGCTAAAAACAAAACAAATTCCACCCAAAATAATTCAAGGCCACTGCTACTCTTTAGACAGATACAAAATCATATTTTTAAAGATACGAGAAAAACTTGTGGGCCTTGTGTGTAGCCAACTTGCAGGTTTGGCGATTTTCTGTGCGGGTGACTTGCTGTCCGGTTTGACGAGTTGACGGTGATTAATGCGACTCGCAGAGGCGGTTGACTCACTGTGCGGGCGACTCGCAAGAGTAGGGCGACGGGCGTGTGCGATTCGTGCGATTAACTCCGTGTGGACGAGTCACATACATGGCCGAGTCATGGGTGGTTCATCGCGTGGGTGCGTTAATTGCCAAGGTCACGTACGGACGCAGGAGATGAGGTCGTGGAACTTCTCCTTCGGGAAAAGCGGCGTCTTCATGCCGCGGAAGTAGAGCTTGAGCACCCCGGCAACGGAGTTGATGTCGCGACTGCTCTGTTCGTCCTCCAATGGATCGTCTCCTGCAAAGGCAACAGAATACGGCTCGTGGAGCTACGTACGCCGAGCCTCGGGTTCAGCCTCTGGACTCCAGTTTTGCAATGGAACGTTAAAAAAAAAATTGCAAATGAATGTTTGATTTTATTATGCCTGCTTAGCCAGGAAAGTATATTTTGTGTAACCAGGTGAGAACTCCTCAAGAGACCAGGATAGTCTCATTTGCAAAAGTCACTTGGGGCATTGGTCTGCCAGTGGGGGGTGATGATTGCTGTGAATAATCCAATTGAATATTTGCACTAAATGTTTTACTGGTAGCAACCTCCTGGTTACACCAGCCCAAATTGTGTCCATCGTGCAGGGAGGGGGTGGGGAGGGAGGGGCTGGGTGGGGAGGGGAGGGTGGGGAGGGGCTGGGTGGGAGGGGAGGTGGGGAAGGGCTGGGTGGGGAGGGGCTGGTCACCCCGTGGTGCCCTTATAAAACTCAACGTTTAACCTACTCACGCCGGCTTGTGCCCGCCCTCACAGTCGGGCATATTTGCGGAATACACCACGCCGCCATTGACCGAGCAAATCCAACGTTCCTACCAGCTCCCTCGCAGGAATGTGTTTTAATAGCAAATATTGATCATCGACGCTGGCACACGATGGCACTCTTGTGAAGGACATCAGGGGATCTTTAACGTCCACTTTGAAGCAGACAGAACGTTGTATTGTGGTTATTACACCCGAAGTAATCATCAGCAAAGTCTCACTGAGTATTAAACCTCTTTTTTCAGGAGGCTCCTGCCAAGTTTTCCGAGTAAGGGACACAATGTAGCTACGTGTAATCCCAATTGATCAACTTGCAGGTACATTTTCAGCATTGGGAAGTTTGGCTAATACCGGTTTCATTGTGTGGCATTTTTTTGGTTAAAGCTATGGGAGGAAACTGGAGAAACTCATGGAGAACACAGGTGGACAAGACAAACTCCACATCGGAAGGCACCTGAGTCAGGAATTAAACACACACTTCTTGGGGTGAGGCACAAGTACTATCACTACACCATCCTGGTGCCATAATTGTCGGTTGGGTGTTCCATTTCCTCTGTAATTGTGCCAATTATCGCATTGCAAAAGAGATCGGCTTAATAATGGTGGAGTGGGTTCCACGGAGGCAGACACTTGTACTTGGAGGCCACACGTTTATTACACACCCCAACAGGGTAAACTACATAAACTACGTAACACTCGGGATAACTACGTGGTAACTACCACGGAGCTAGACCTCAACAAGGTCACTATATAAACGGGTCAGGTCAGTGAAGTACTGCTGACCATGATGTTGAATGTGACGACCGAGCCCAAAGAGCGTAGCACAGCCGTTTGATTCAGAAGACAGCCAAGAACGCTCCCGGGACAGACCCTTTATCCTCCTGAGCGTGGCCTCGCTCCGGCCTCGGCCACGCCCCCTTCGGATCTTTCCAGAAGGTTCTGCGTCCTTATAACACATTCCTGCTGCGGAGGGAGCTGGTAGGAACGCTGGATTGCTCGGTCAATGGCCAGGGTCAACGGCGGCGTGGTGTATTCCGCAAATATGCCCGACTGTGAGGGCGGGCACAAGCCGGCGTGAGTAGGTTAAACGTTGAGTTTTATAAGGGCACCACGGGGTGACCAGCCCCTCCCCACCCAGCCCCACCCTCCCCACCCAGCCCCTCCCCACCCCCTC
>NW_024705037.1:18463-83084 GCF_018977255.1 Callorhinchus milii
ACGGTCAACAGGCTAGTCCGATAAACTCGGCGACCATGGGCGAAATGCATGTACCCTTAGTCCGCCTACACGCAATACGAAACCAAAGTAACTTCGCGTAAGGTTCTTAGCTGCATGGCGGGATTGTGCCTCGGTACGTTCACGCGTGTGTACATATCTAACACAAAGTAAACCTACAGTGGCGGGTGGCAAGATTGCTAGCGTCGTTCGATTCCTTTGAGTACATACGGAAACGTAGTAAAGCACACTACGAGGCGTGATTTCCCCAACGGCCATGCAGACACTCGTCGTCGGGAAAGTCAAGAGTCCACCATTAGACCCAATTCTCCAACTGAGAATCATTTCTAACCCTAGCTGATCGGGCGCTTCTGGACTGTTATTTAGCTCGCGTTACACTAGGTCTGCACAAGAATATCTTTCACCACCGCGTTGTACGGTACCGTATGTTTTGCTACTCGTTTGGTTTTCGCCAGCCGAGCTCCCACCGTCTATAAAGCCGCAGCCGTAGAACCGCAAGGGTACTTGTTCATGCTCGATCCATCTGCTAGCAGAAGTTTGTTGTGACACTAGACAGAGAGACTCTTATACTTTCAGTCTCGGGTGGTCACAATGCGGAGCGATACCATGCGCGGTAACGTTCGAGAGTGGTCGACCTTAACTGTTTTTTTTGTTGGCGGATCGACTTCCTGTTGAACACTCGAGCTCGAGAGCATACAGATCTGGTTTAGCCAAATGGAGGGCACATTCTGCGTATCCCGTCATCCAATACTCATGCTATTGAGGTATAGCAGCTGACGACAGAGTGCGATAGTACTTAGTAAACGGCCGCGCAATTACCCCGTCACGTCCTTAATTATGTCCGTGGAAGCGGATATGCAAATTGGCGGGCTTACACTATATTCGTGAGTGGCGAACACCCAATTTGTGGTGGTCGATCAGTATTATTCGTGATAGAGGTCAGCGCTGGGGGAAGATGAGAGAAATAAGTCCTCACTATTAGCCAGGACGGGGAGTGGCGTATGGATCGTAGTGCTACCCATTATTAGCATTATTGTAGACGGCCGGCATTCGAACATAAGAAGGGTCTTGCCGTTGAAAATCGTGTGAGTCACATTAAAGTTGTAGCTCGGAGCCCTTTTTTCTCCCGTTTTTACCAGACCAGAACCCGACGCCGGCCTATTGACTGCAGAACGACGCGGTGGCAATCGCTTTCTGATGATTAAGGGTGCAAAGTTGATGTTTAGAGGGTCCGCGTCACGCTCTCCCTTGCGAAACGATGCGGCACTTTATCCGCCAAAGACGTGCAAGCACAAGGGAGCACGTAGCTATTGGCCCGCTAGTAAATTTGGCTCCAAAATTTCTTTGTACGGGTCATGGGGCGCACTGCATATACCTGTACTACGTGCGTTAACGCCGACTCGAAGATATCATCCATGTATAACGCGAGCTTGGTCATGTCTGTCCATTTCATGAGCCTGAGAAAGGGAAGTCAAAGGCAATGCGACTTGCACTCTGATAACATAACTGAACGATGGAATCGCTCGGCAATGTCCCATGGTCTTGAGCCTTTCGCATACGTAGGCACGATGTAAAAAGGACAAGCAGGAGTCTGTACTCGGGGACCATGAAAGCATGGGAACAACCTCCGTCCTTTTAAGGACGAATGTTGAATAGAACACTAAAACGCTGTAGCAGACATAGGAAATGCGCGCGGCGACGTTTGACGCTCTTCGGGGCAATCAATGCAAGCAGACAAAGAATCGGCTGACAGGCGACCAAGCTGCACAGCCCACCATTCCAGTGATCTACAGATCTTGATCTCGGCGAATATTATCCAGATGGTCTAGGACACTTTTGAAGCACGAATCAGCTGATGCATTGAACTACCCTCTTCCTTCATCATTGGTATCGCAGGCGGTGCATAATTATGTAAGCGACACGGGTTGCACACGTCTAGATCAGAAGACATTTGTCTCACAACCCACGCGCTGTGGTTCACGTAGGCAAGCTCGAGTACACTTTACTTGGTGCTGGATGGTTCAAGAACGTCCTCCTGTGTTACTAAGAACTCCGCAGTCAGCCGAACACACCAGAAAACCGGATAAAGCCTAAAAGCTTGATACTTTTCAACATCTCGCTGTCAAAGGGCCTACGAATAGACGTGGAAGTCAGGTGTCGACACATCTTTCGTCAAGAAGATTGTTAATATCGATGGATTGCCGGCGGTCTAAATGACTTCCGATCTTCGCAAAGGCTGTACTTTACAGTCAAATGACAACTTGCGTAACTCGAACCCCGTGCTTTACGACCTGACAAACATCTGAAAAAACCGTGGCGCCTTATCAGTTCACAGGGGACGTCAGGGGTGTATTTTGACATGATGAACCCAAGGTCTACATTCGTGACATCCAAGTCGTTTTATAACTTATGCGCGGATTCTTGCACTCACGAGCCCGGCGCCCGACTGAGTAAACAACGCCGGGTCGAACTGTACTCACAAAACTGGTTGATCGAGTGCGAATACTCAACGAGACTTCGAATGGGACTGCTAACTTGTTGTTACACGCACCACCTCACCTGTAAACATTCCCGAAACGCGCATCGGCCGATTCGGACTCGGCTGAGGAGGGCGGTAGACAACTTTTAGACTTGGGGGGACCTACAGTAATGCGCTGAAATTTGGTCGATGCGTCTACGGGACCGTCTCGTAATTTTCCCATCGATAAACCGTGCGTCCATACGTCGATTAAACCCTCAGTGAACGTTAATGACGAGTCAGAGAAAGAATTTCCTGTCAAACGGAAATATAACAACCTTTAGACAGGGGCATCTCGCTAAGGTTCTATAAGGGCATATCTGGCGCCTACTATAAGTAAAGCGCCAGATTTCTTAGCGCCGCAACAAAGGGAGCTCGGTTACTGTGTGTCAGTGGCACCTCGGGTTACGGTGTTAAACAAAGAAGTCAGGTTTAAAGTAGACCGGCTAACCTACTGAACTGTCTTGGTAAACGGTGCCCGGAGACTTTCTAGGTGCGCATCCCGCACTTGATACTAGGTATTGTGCTCTAACTTGGGAGGGATTGTCACGGACTGGGCGTATCTGAGGCCGCTTTAGCACTTCGTAAGGGTCACACTGTCTTATGCAGGTCCGTTCAAACCTGAAAGGGGCCACTATTCGCAAAATGGGTTCGTTTGCTCACCTTTGAAACGGTCCTATGCGGCAGTCGACTAGGTACTAAGTGATGGCGAGGGAAATCACCTAAACTAGACCGTTATCCCCTAGGGGTAAATGGTTGGCTAACAGCTCTGAGGGTCAGGAAACTTCGTAATCGTATCCATCGTTAGCAGGCACGAAGCATTAGCTATGACTGTGGGAACACTATGTAACCGACAGTAATATGGCAGCTACTAAAATGTAATTATTCATATGAGCATCCGAGATAGATCGTGCTTACGGCGCGGAGCGAACAGTGATTAGAACGGAGAACATATCGGAGACCCTAGGAGTCCTAGAATTGCTGATACAACCACCCAGCTAGCATGCAGCTGGGGTCCGACAAAGCATGACTACGGGCTTGGTTCCCTATGAATGCAAGGCCCAACCACGAAGTAACAACCACCTCGTATTAGCTACAGGGAAGGTATCCGACTCTTGGATTCCATTCGAAGAATGGCGAGTTATAAGAGGTCTTGTGCCCAGGTATACAGGATCAAATGCTAGTCATTGCCGTATCTTTATCGACCACTTGGGGAACTGGCGCCTATCGTGAGGGACGGTAGGGAGATGCGTGCGACTGAGACAGAATGGCTGATCAGTGAGTAACCAGTTGACAATACGCGGACGCAGATTGATGTTGGGAAACAAGTTTAGATGGTGCTGGACGGTCTGCAAAAGTTTCTCAACTATTACTTTTGAATGCAGGTATGCATGCTCAATCGTACGGCGCCGTGACCCATAGTAATGCGACCCAATTTGAATTAGGCGTCTAATATGTGCAAATCTTCCAGTTTGTTCTTAGGCGATCCTCGCTGCAGTGTAAGCGTCCGCGAGCCCGACACAGCGTGAACTCTACGGGTGACCCTAGGGGGTACGTATCGACGCCTGAAAGCCCAGATGGTCGCAGCGTTGTCCCAGTCATGCGAGGTGCCCTCTTGTGTCGAAGCATCCATGCCCCGAACGCCCAACTATAGGGAATCCCAGCCATTTGTACTAACTCCTTTTTCACCTTCTACGTTCCACGGGATCCCATTGAGTGTATGTCCGAAGACGAGACACGTACTAGCGTTAGATGGGCTAAGACCGGTTTGCAAGACGTACAATGCGAGACGGGTCTCGCACCGATTAGTTGATTCACTGTTGGGGACTAAAGCTTTTACTTAGCGCTGAATTGGTATGACACGGACTGGTGATTGTTGTTGTGCATCACCCTTCTAATAAGGGTCTATACTGCTGGCCTTGGAAATTCACGCTGGGGCGGCCCCCTGAGTTTATTGCCAAGTTGGAAAATACGTCACATTTCGGGAAAGTCTAGACGGGACCGGATAGTTCTGGACATTCATTCCCTAGATTAACCCAACCAAACTATCTGTCTAGTTGAAGACAACCCATGCACGGGCCAATTGAGCTATATAGGGCAAAGACGCCTTACTCTCTCACGGTTGTATCGCGGTCTCACAACTCCACGCACTATAAAATCTCCCTAACCCAAACGCGGGCTAAATGCCGCCTGAGATTTTTGTATCGCCCTTCAGTCCGTATGAAGCTTGTGGCTGCAAACTCCCAGCGGGTCACGTTTATCGGAGACAGATGCCGAAACAAATAAGGGATTGAGCTCTCAGCGAGCAGAACTGTCCAACGACCCCTGTCGTGCATTTACACTGGCAGGTGGTGATTAATCGCTAGTAAGTCCATATACAGCGTAAAGTCATTCTGAGATGTACGACACTTAAAACGACAACTTTAAGCTTATTATAGCTGTACTGTGCGGAGAGCCACCTGGACTTCATAAGCTCGCCTTGGGGCGACCTTGCTCCAATTACTTTTTACAGAGGCCAGACTTTCTAGTTCGTGCTGGGCTACTGCAGTTCGCTATGAGAGGCTACCCAGGCATTTGTTGCTGGGTCAATAAGGCGTGCTAAATGTCCCCGTTTGTCCAATAGATAACGATAGACCGAAGGTCAGTCGATCTGAGGGAAGCGCGTGCCAATACGCGGCGCAGCCGTTCGTGCTGACCTAGGGATAAGAACCCTCAGGAGAGGTTTATGAAGAAGTTGGAATGACTAGACAAACGTGCGATGTGCAGATAAGTAACGAAGCTAGGTCTCTGGTACTCTGAGCCTCAGGATGGTGTAGGAACAAGATCGGTTCTATCCATTGTGAATACTTGCATCGTACGGTAGCCCCAGCCCTAGAATCCCGGTACTCCACTCTCCCTACGTAAATATAGCTAGTGACGCAGGGATACATAAGTGCGTGCCTTGACTGCTAAAGGACCCAATGTCAGGGCCTTTAGCTGGCTGTCTCATCTTGGATCCATTGCTTCTGCGTTCATTCCCAACTGTGGCACCTTCGAGAACATATAAGATATCCGTCAGAACTGGCCATGTCGCCGGTTAATTTCAACGTATAATCCAAATGGTCGGGGGGCCCTGTTCAAGCTAGTACCTATCCAGAGCATATCGATTACTGAACGCCGGTTAATCAGCTCTTAAGCTACTTGCACACTCAGAAATTTTTCCGCATGGTTTTGGGTAAGGGTCAACCGGGAAGGCTCTAAATTGGTTTTAGAATACGTCGAATCAAAACCTGGACATCTACCCTTCAGTGTCCCCGGAGTGAGTATAGAGATTAAGTCGAACTTAGGACTGCTAACAACTACAATTATCGCTACACAGAAGTCCGCGTTTTGAGCGGTGGCCTAGGTGGTTTAGCTGTACCACTGTGTCGATACTTTCGCGACGACCGCTTCGGGAGGGAGTACTCAACGCAGGTCATGAGTATGGCGGACGTTACATTCAGGGTAGATTACCATCCTGTCAGAATGTACTGGTGGAGCCTGCACGTAAGACGTCTATACAGTGTAGTGAAACTAACCGGAATTTGTGTATATACCAAATCGTCCTTATAACAAACATCACCCTAACATCAGGCCCTAGTAAAATAATCAGAGCTCAGATCGGTTATATACTCCTAGGTTATATAACCTCTGTCAACGATCGCCGTAGAGGAGAGTGCTAGGGGCCGAGGGGGAGCCGCCGGCGTGAGAGCGAACGTTACTCCCCATACCAAGCTGGCCGATCGTCGTGCTTGGGGCTTGGTAGGTATGGCTTAAGATTGCCGCGTGACTTGTCTTCACTTCTTGCAAACATTACGGATGCACTCGATTGTGAAACTATCGATAGGTTAGCAATGTGACCCTTATTGAGTTCTGACGTAATTCGTGTGGACCAGAACCGCAACTGCCGCAGTCATCTTAAGAGGCTCGCGACCCAGACGGTCTTGACGACATTCGGTTCGCCAGACGTTTAGATAGGGTAAAATTAAAACCTGGTGATGACTTGAGAGCCTCCGCAAGCGTCATTTTACCCACGGGTGCAGGGCCTGGAAACGCGAACAGTCTGCTCTAATGCGCGTTACGTTACGGACTGGTTCTCAATTTGACCTGCTAGCTCCTCGGAATACAGCAACCCCATTTAGAATTACAAGCGCGGGCTTGCAAACTCCTTCATTTCCCTGTTATCCGTAGCTCGCACCGATCCTATCCACCTGTGTGGATCACGTCTCCGATACTGCGAAGTTCCAACCTAACATAACACCGGGTTACACCATCACACTGGAGGAAGTAGACTAAAGCTCATGCAGGGCACGGAGTATTCCCAAGTGAAAGGTCTGAGTGTCGCAGACAAGTCGTTAAAGCAAGAATCACCTATGCCCGACATGCGATCCCTATGTCACTCAGAGACAATAATTCTTGCTCGCTCGCGCATCAGTCTCTTCCGCTCGGCCAGGCCAGGGCAAAGTGGCTGCCTCGGAGTGGACATCTTTTGACTTCCTCTTCGGCCAATAAAGCCTAAGCTTGCAGTCGGTTACCACGTTCATACGGTCATGTAAATCGTGTTTCCCTTTGGTTTGCGACCGGAGCTCCCATTCGTTAGATCCTGTAACTCAAGTTTTCCTCGCGGTTAACGCACCCACTAGATTGTCATATTTCGGGCGGAACCTACTGACTTTGTAAGCACGGTGCGGTCGTAATGGATGTCGATATTTTCTGAGCTGCGCAGTTTTGGCGGGCACAGCGCCCTCCATAACGTGCCCAGCCGTACAACTGACACCCAGGGCATTATTGGTTAGCCGATTTTCTCGTATGGGAAACTCCAACGCTGGTTCAGAACTTGTGACTGACCAATAATGTTCTGTCATACTATGCATTCTATCAATACTCGGGCTTCGACTTCGTGCAGCGGTAGTGACCCGCCTTCGTTGCCCCAAGGGACGGGAATTGTTTTCCATAAAAAACGACGGCTGATGAGATCGTGCCAGGGTAAGACTGTTTCACCTGGTGATCGCGGTTCCTCACGTGTTTTTCATGATCCAGCGTTTGCACCTAAAGAAGAATCCCGCCAGATCACGTACTCGGGGACAGTACGGGAGTCGAAAAGATAAAGAGTAATCCGCGGACCGTCGCCTCCTGCGTGCACCACGACGGGATCTCAGGGGGACGAGGACATCAGTGGTGCTAGGGACGAAACGGTAAACTGGCGCCCCTATTTCTATGCCCCTGCGCTTTACTAATCACGGCCTAAGGACATAAATGGGCGGTGAGCATGCGCAACATATAACTTTAGTCGGCGGATCGGAATGCCCACCCTATGAGCGGGAGACTAATATCTGCCACCCGTGAAGCGCGGCCTACGTGTAATCGTGCCGATCTGGCTAAGCCGTACACTCTCTGAGGTGATCACGCGTGGGGAGTTAAACTGCGAATGGACCTCTTAGATATGTTTCGATGTGCATCACTGCCCACAGCAGTAGTCAAGCCGAAGGTTAGGTGACGCGGCAGGGTAGTCTGTAGCATTGAACAACTGCCTTGCGTATGGCGTCATCCTGAAAAGTATCTTGATCAACACCAGCAACGGAGTGATCTCCGATTAAGGTAAAACACTTGCAGAGTCAGGGGTGGGACAGGGTAATCGCCTGGAAAATTTCGGAGACAATGACCCTAGAGTATACCAGTTCTTTTAACTCATCTCAGTAACACGTGCTCCAAGCCGGCGCGGAACTGTACAGTGCAGTGTGAGTAGCAGTTCATGTGGGTTGGGAATACCCTCTGCTTGTTCCCTCCAAGGAGCAGGTACCCGGTCTGGCCAGCCACGCGTATGTGTTAGCGGGTTTGTCCGTATCCTGTTACTGGCGGGAGCGTTCTATATATATGAGAAGAAGTAATGTAGCACCATGACATGGCGCTAGCCCGTAGAGGTGTAAAGTAAAGATACCGTCCTGTTCCGCAAGCCTTTTGCACAAGTTTGCGATGGTGGTGATAGGATTTCTTCGTGCCTGCAGAGTCACCGCTCGATTATCCTTAGCTACGAATCACTCGATGTTAATTAGAAATTCATTCCTAGGAATCTTTAACGGGCAAGCCTCGTATCTGCCTCCATGAATAGGGGCACAATACTAGAGCGCGGTATCCTTTATAGTGGACACGAAGGCTTCCGTACCTTTTCAAAGTGAGCCACCCTAGAGCCGTCCAAGTTAATCTAGAAGATCAGATGCCGTACTGCTCCGATTTTTGAGAGTGAGTAATCCGCCCTCTCGTAACTAATTATTAGGGGGATTAGCAGAGCAGGGGTGGGTGAATTCAGATGGGTAAGTCCGTGTTCAGGGCCGTTCGATTTGACGGCTAAGTATGTATCACAGAGGATCGGAGTCAAGGCGAAGGAGCTGCACATGGTAGTTGCTTAGTCAATAAATGTAAGGTGACGCGAATAAGCTACACGAAAGGACGATAGAAAAATCAATTCCATCGTGTGCGGACGTGCGCCAGAAGGGCCAGGTTGCACTACGCACACGGTATGGGTTCTGCTCTGCCTTCCGGCAGCGCAAATGGGGACGACTCAGTCACCCGGGTTTCTAGTTAGAGCGGAATAAAGGCCTTAATCCAAAGTATTTCTCTATGCGTGGCGTCTGTTTGGATACTTTAACACTGTGCTAGTTTTGTTACTCGAACGGAAGGTTGTGTAAGCGCGTAGCTCCATCAGTTAGCTAAAAGTTGCTTAGTATTATGGCATAACCACGGGCTCATTCACATTTGAACCTTCAAGTCGTCTATACCTACACCGGTGCTCTTTTATTGGGTTTTGTGCCGAAGGTTCACAGACTTTAACGTTGAACCGGGAGCTCTTCGTCCCGAATTGTCCCCATTCTCCCGAACATTGTTTGAAGCTTGCGGGAGTTCGTGAAGTCCTATTGATCGACTTACTGCCCTGTACCTGGCATGGCCGTTGTTCGGGAGATGCCCGAGGGCAGCTTTACTCACGTGATTTACTTAAGGACGAGGATCTGTCGATCAAGTTAGGGAGGTTTAGCCCGACAATTGGCTGGGTAAATTGGGGGAATTGAGTAATCAATCATGTGAACGCGGCTCTTGCCTTGCGCGTGTTTTCATTTGATTTGCCGTCCGGTTGGTTGTTGGTCTTGTTCGCGCAACCTTGCACTCCGTTACCCACGCACAATAAGTTACTGGTAGCGGCGTTACAATAGGCGTCATCCTCCGTGGTATGACAAGGGTAAGTTTATACTTTTTTAATTCAGGTAGTAGCACCTATCCTCGTTTAAAGCTAGGACGTTCTGGGGTATTTCTGATTTGATGTCAGCAATGTCTCCCGTCAGTTTGATCCGGCACTATTCATCCTGAGGCTAGATTTCCGTCCCCGCAACTAGTTGGCAGAATACTTTTTACCTCGATATAATAGTTCAAACTCCAAAACCTGCATCATAGATACACTATGCCGTGGTTTTCGAAATACATTAAACAAAACGAGCCACCCCTTTTCTCTGACGCGAGTCGGAGCCGACGTGCAACCTGATGACCTGTGCCACGCCTCAGCCTGGTAGCAGCGTGATAGATTTCGTGTGATCCCTTCGTTGAGTACCCCAACCTGATATTGTTTTTGTGTTTACGGTGGATACGGGCGCGATTGTATAAACTGAACTCGAGGTAAGATAACCGGGATACAATTGTCAGAATCTGCTATCTCGCCTTGATGACTCACGCACAAACGTCAAGGACAAAACCGCTTGCTGGTCATTTTCTGCAAATGGAGCCAATACCGCTAATAATCACCGACCCAGTCTAGAAACGGGTCAGCTGTGACCTGTGTATCGCGGTCTGTTATTGGGAGCCGGCGCAGTCATAGCCAATAACCTTGAGATCCAAAGAATACCGGCTTCACCGGCGCCTTATTTGAGGGAGCGATAATACTAAGCTATCTGAAACGCGGTTTGGGTCCACATCATCTTGCTAGAACAAGGAAAGTGTGAGCCCAGAGGCGATATAAGGTTGGTTCTTCACAATCTCGTGAGCCTCAGTTAAGCTCTTAATTGGTCTCCGCCAGCCAAGGGTGAAGCGTGGTTGTAGGAACTCGAATGAGTGGGCCCGGTGCCATTTGGTAACGGACCAGCTCGAGATTTTTCCATAGGGGCGTCAGACCACGAACCCAATGCGTTGCACTCCGGGGTGTGACTACATTACTGCGCGATAGTACCACCGTCAAGCATTGTATTGATTAAAAATTGGCTGTATACTTGATCACATTGTTCAGCGCAAGAGGCGACGTATCGTGCGCAGCAAAGCCGCTATAATCTCTAAGGACTCCTACGCGTCAATCCGATCCAGTTCTACATATCTCGCCAGAAGGACGTGCGTTGGTTTCTATACCGTACCACATATCCTTTCAAGATAGTAGAGCGATATAGGAACAGATGAGCCTGCATGCTCGAGTCATCCGTCGACTTCTTCACTGATCATCAAGCATGTGTCACCGACTAATACTTCTGGGATGAGCGTATTAGGGGTCGCACCATAGTATATGGTGCTTAACCAGGACGTCCATGGATTTGTAACCATGCTATCCCGTGTTTTAATAGAATCTTTACGATGCGAAGGTTGTACGCCGGGCTACCAGCCAAAAGTTAGGATTCGGCCACAAAATACGAGTTTTCTTCCGTTACCGCGTGTTGGACATCGTATCCGAATGTTACAATCCTTCGTGATCGTACCCTCTGTTAGGTCCCGATAGCTAGTCCCGAGATGCTTGAACACTCCCGACCTACCTGACAAGGTTTGGAGTAACTACTGAGACGTGCTCATATTAGGAGATACGTGTCGCGTGCGACAAAACCTGGTGCTTCGTTCATCCGAGCTTGACTGGCACTTAAATACCGCTCGTGTTGCATGCGAAACTTAAGACGAAAATTAAATCTGCGTCTCTCGATAGGTAATACGTCCCAAACAGTACGTAGAAGTTAAAAGATTTTTGGGGCATGTCTCAACCCCTTCAGTCCGTGGAAAACAAAGGACCGCGGGTAGAGCGCGTGTTTGAATATCTGATTGCCATCGGAAAGTTCTAGATGCGACTTACATGCTTGGTTTCAACGTACTGTATAGGTTGTGACACGCGGATCTTTCTACACGATTGATGTGAACGGATTTCACAGCCCATACTTGTCATCCCACTTCACAACAGGTCGCGTCACAGGTAGTCGAGTTTATGCCCCCTTTTTTCAGGCTTACTGACAGGACGATCTTTTCTTGTGCTGTGTCGTGGGTCCTTGTCGCTTTATCACTGTCGCTCCTACACTTAATACCATGTCCCTTGATCCGGTTCGTGTCGCAGTTACTTTCAGTGGTCAATAATGAAGTAGAATATTTATTGCATTACTCATAAGGCGATTTCTTGTTTATATTATGGTGGCGGTCTGAAGCGGTAAGTAAGGGGGCCAGGCTTGGCCGCAGAGGACCCCCTATGCTTGATGTAATAGTATGTATCACTTCTGATATTAGTATATAGTCTTTTTTCTGTATCTAAGTTGCGATCCTTACATCAGTAATCGTACTGGGCGAGGGTCGGTCTGGATGACACTAAACGTCCTCGCTGGGAGTTAGCGACAAGTGGAGTGCGTGTGGTGAGTCTTGGCGAAAATGAGGAATTTTACATGATGGAAGATTGATGAAAAGTTTGACCCTCGGGGCATAGAAATCTGCTAAGGGCCGGTTGGTTAATAGTGTACCGATAATTAATCAGAGGGAAGCGGTGATACCTGAGTTACCTATAAGAACACTCGCCCGGATAGTCTTAGGCATGGCGAAGCTGCATTTTGGGGACAGGAGAACATCTCTTTAGGAAACTGACACTTGAGACGAGTGTGTCTATCCGCGAGGCCGGGTCAATGATGGACTAGAAGTGTGACGCGCATTTTGCGGGAAAGACCCAGTATAGTTGGCGCCCGAGATAAAGAAGATTACTCTTTATAACGGAATACACGCCCAATTTTCGCAGAGTAAAAGGAAAGAGTCTCCCTTACCCGGCAAATATCGAGACTACGCTTCGGCCTGGAGAGCTAACAAGTGACGTTGGCGTTACGGGGAGTGCGAGAACGTTGAGGCCCCAGCGCAAACCGAAAGGTCCGAGACGTATCTTCGGCACCCTCAGCGACGCGCGGCAATTGTGACGGCCCGTGTGCAACTAGAGGGGTGGGGAGGGTTTAAGCGCAAGAACGCAAGAACGGGATCACAACGATCAGGGTGCGCGTCAACTGGCACCTGGATTCATAGTTCTCCGCCCGTCTCTGATATACGTGAATGAGAGTGCGTCAAAGACCAAAGAGCAACACATTCGCGGTCAAAGCATCAAAACCGTCTCAAACTACTGTGAGGGGTGGCTGTTGAGATGCTAAATAATGGCAGTATTAGTAAACGCGCATATGAATATAAGACGTAAATGCGGCAGAGCCTTCATGGTTGGGTCGACGTGAGGGTGCATGTTCAAGTAAATATAATTAACTGCGTGTCGGTCGAATGGTGTTACAGATTTAAGCGTCCGGTGAATTCAAGCAAGTTGGTCCCCGCCGCTTGTTACTGTGGATGCAATTGGAATCGAAGCCGCTACTCTTGAGCCCCTCGTAATGGTCATGCTCACGCGCAAAATCGCGCGACCACCTGAGTCGGCGAGGCCTTGTCCCATAACCTTTCCGGCCAGCAGTCACTAGTTAGACAAGGGATCTTGGAACGGTACCAGTATGCGACGTCTAATTTCATAGACGCTGGACGGCTTGTTGCGGAAACCTCTTAATCACCGGAAGGCAGTACGCTAGAACGTCCGACTCAGCGAAAACCGGTAATGAGCGGTCACTCAGAAGGAAGCCTCACTTAGAGGGATTACGGATCAATCTGGCAATAAGCATCGTGTCGTATTGGAAGGGAGTAGTGTCTGTATTCTATGGAGGTGGGTGTGACAGACGCCTCGACAGCCTACTAGCAACATTCGTAAATCGAGAACGCGCACTCTTTCACATGTCCTGGGGAGGACCGGCCCATTTAACCCCAGAACGGAGCGAACTTATTTTCGAGCGATGACTGGTAGTCGGCCGTTTACTGTACAAATTCGAGGCCCGAAGCTTGAACTAGATCGGCCTGTTGACCCCTCCGAGGATGGTTCGTAACGTGCTTCTCACACATCTTTTTCGGGGGGACGGTGTGCGGATAGTGCACCGATAACCCTGTGTACAAAGAAGAGTCGAAAGCACAGTAGAAGTCGATATGATGATTAGCTAGTGGAAGGTTCTAACGAAGCTATATTGTCTATATGTTTACCTCAGGCATGAAACGCAAAACGTAACTCTCGACGCAAAATGCAATGAACCGCACGCCTCCACCTTTCGGTAGATTTAATATAATAGATACTACCGTTCGATGCATTTCAGGAAATGATACGGTGGATGGGACTGTACAGCGGTATCAAGTTTGTGTCACATGAATACAGAAATCCATCTAGCCTCCTGGCCGCCGGCCAGATTAAAGCATTCTTGGCTGTAAGAATATGGCGTTACGGAGTTGCGTTGCCGCAAAGATAACAACTTCAGTAAGTTCTTAGAACTTTTAATCGTATTACACATTATGTAACCGTGGGCTGAGTCCGACCGACATAGTCCGGTACTTATATGCCTGGTCGACGGGGTGGCTGTGATTGCATACGGGATACCAGCAGTCTTCCTCTGGGGAGCACTGTGACGCGGAGGCCGGCCTATGAAGTGCCCCTGTAAGTAACTCACACTACTCCATTGAAGATTCCGGTTCGCAGTCGTTTCCGGTATCAATCAGCGCACAGAATAACGGGCGTACTCCTACTCGCCCTATCTTTCACATGTGGTGCTTGAGACAACTTGTAGAGGGATCGTTGGTTCATCTACTCCCGTTTTGAAAGGAAGCCGACGCGTTGACAAGGCAGCAACCCTAGCGAAGACCGCGTTCTATTCGCCCACAGTACGCTTCGTGCCAAAGGTGCGTCCCAGGAACGTCTGCGATCAACGCTGGCGATCGTCTCTGTTGTGGAAAAGGTCCTAACCAGATCAGGGTCTAAGTTCGGTAGTGACTTGTAAACTACTATGAGGCTTGTACTTCCGCTAGTGAGTCTAATAGCTAAGGCATAGACGGCCGTAGAATGCGTGTTGCCCCCGTTGCACCAATCTTTTCGCCATGCGTCACAGGAGTGGTACCAGGGTGAGAACACCACGGTCGTATAGGTTTATACGACGATCACCTCTAGGGAGTATACTCGCATATACCACCGAGCACAGGATATCGGCGCTAACGTGCAGTCGAGTTAGACGGGATAATAGTCGATATACTACGCATTGGTAAACAACCCCTTGGACCGACGCCACGTGACCCAGCTAAGTCTATGATGATCATACGCTGAGATCATTTCCCGCTCCGGCGTGATCAAGTGAGGTTGCCTTATCCGTAGGTCCTGCGTTCGCCAGGTTCGGAGTATTTAGGATCCGTTATTCCAGAGACATTAGTACTTTGATGCGGTTGTGCTGCGACTGGCACAGTGCTTTCCTTCCGACCATAGCGCCGGGTTCAATTAAGCTGAGTCAGTGATAGCAAGTTAATAAGTTCAATGGGAGATAAAACTCGCATAGTGATTCTTCCGAATGGTTCCCATTACATTCACACCGTAGTTCCTGCCAGCGAAATGGGTCTTAGCGGGCGAAAACTTACGGACGTTTGTAGGAAACAAGACGCTCATCAAGTTTGCTGTGCCGCGCCGGTCTATAGGAATCTTACTGCTGAACTAGCCCTAACTGGATAAAATTGCACGGAACCTATGCCCACGTCCCCTACGATTCCCCTATATGAGCGAGGGGACCGGGCACCAGATCTTCATGTACAGCCATCTATCTGAAATCTGCTATTCCTCTGAACTACCGATGTATGCTTCCTCTGAGACTTACTCGTCGCGCGGATCGGGTGGTACAACTATCTATCCAGAACATCGTATACAAGTATACAGTCTTACATGTGTACCGACTACGAACAAAAAGAGCTAGGAACTAGTACCGAATCCAATGAAAGGCATTCGTTCAGATGTATAATGTCCTAACTGCGGCGCAGGTGGAGGTTAACAGCGAAACCCAGCACCACCGGATGCTTGGAGGGATTCCCGCAAGATTGGAAGCTAACTATTACGATCTCTAGTAAACTAGCACCAAAAACGATAGCAAATTTAAACATCCCATGATCTTAACTTCTGGTCTGCCGAGGAGCGGAACTTTGGCGTGGCTGGCCAGCGAATCAACGGCCTAACCCCATCAGGACTAGTCCGCTGACAAGCTGCAAAGAGGGAGCCCAGGAGTTGGCTTCTAATCGGTGCTCGGCTTTACTCCCCTAGGTAGTGGAGCTTCCCCTCCGACACTGCAGGGGTCGAGCTCACCAGCGTACGGTTGTCTCATCATCGGGTCATGATCGGAGAGTTAGTTCCTGTTACATACTGGAGCTTTGGTAGAACGACTTGGTTTAAATTATCATTCGAAAAAAAGATTGTACTCAGTCAATTATCTCGAGGTCCCAACCACCGTTGGGAGGCAGCGGTCACTCACACAGTTATAAGCTGTGGAGGTCTCCCTTATCAGTCGGAAAAACTATTATAATGAGCGTGAGCAGCGCTAGGCGCAGACTTCTGTTACCCCAGGCATGCGGTGATTATGAAATGTCAGCAGAACGCAGGATCGAGGTCAACCGAACAAGCAAGTTCAATAAGATGAATCGGCCTCCATGCGTAGGGCTGATAACCTGCGATTCGTTGTACCCGATGAAGTTGACGAGTAGGTGAAGCATGAATCCGCCTTAGCGACTAAAACAATTCGGCCGAAACCCTGAAGGTCATGTTTATAGGTCACGTCTTGCGACATCTACAGATATAGTGGCACATCTGTGGCAATACACGGTGCAAAAGCTGACATGTTATCGCCAATTAGTTGGCTAGGTTTAGAGCACGCACCCCGAGAGGGAACCCAATGAATTCATACAACGGCGATAGTCACTACATAACATGTGCAACAGGAGATGTCCGCCACGCGATGAAAACGCTAATCTACTCCATGATGTCAAATGATATGCCTTAAGGGTCCCATAGACCCTATGAGAACGACTCAAAAATTAGCTTTTGGAGCAAATTTGAACTATATTACGCCGGCGCCAATTTCTCACTTACGGGAGGTTACATCGCGTGGGTGGGAATAGTTTCACGGATGCAGGGGATTCCCCGACCGGACCTAGCGACCCCTCTATTAGAATAAGGATCGCTAGAGTGTTATAAGGGGATCTGTGAAATAGTCTGAGGCTCGGCCACCAGAACGACAAAATAAATTTAGTCAGTAGTGCGTACGCTATCAGGGTCATTAGTCATAGCGCTGGATCGACCGGAGTGATTGCCACTATCCATACTACGGCACTAGACTCATCAGCGCGGGTCGACACTCGAAATAGTAATCGAAGTGCACGGATACCAAGTCTCACAACTATAGGTCCACTTCGGTTTCTAACGAACATGCTATGCCTAAGCGAGATTATCATTACCAACGCGAGACATGTGACGTAGTTGTCAATCGGAAGTCGGACGACTCTCGGGGGCACCAATAAGAGATCGTACTGAAGGAAATCCAGTGTCGTATAGCTGGTGGTGCATGGGATATTCATAGTCCCATCCCCATCGATGCGATGTACAAAACGATAACAGTGACGCATCCACAAAACTTATCATACCGTTTGTGCTGCAAGTATTAATGGAAGGAGGTACTGTTTTAAGAACCCCCTGGTAAACATAACGTGCTTGCTCCTCATGCAATGCCGCCCAGAGAGCCTCCAACCCAAAAGGAGAATCGCTCAATCTTCGCACCTGCGAACTTTTATATTAACCTAGAACAAGCCTGGCCGGCATCCAGGACGAGTATACGGGATTCTGCTCACAGTCCCGCACCATGACGTAGAGAACTTCCACTCGACATTAAGATACGAACTTGACGATAGACAGGTCCGTAGAACCCTTTCTCGCTACAGATTTTCGATTGATCCCACCTTTTCTGGACTAGCGATTTACACTTTACCTTGACTCTATCTACTGCATGTGGCTGCGAAAATAGGAGGCCCCATCGGTAATCATTCGTAAACTCGATAGCATCTAACTGTTCCGTTCCCATGTTTTTGCGTCGCAACGACGAGAATTTAGTGGACGAGTGACAGCGTAGTTCGTACGCAATGAACCCCAAAAGTGTGTGCTTCAAGCGTGGGTTTAACAGATGTATCCTACCCTAAATGTCCTTCGGAGATAAGTTCTGGGAAAATTTAACGAATCTTCGTGGTAGGAGAAAGAATCAAGGGCACTACCCAGTCACTCAAATGCGCAGCACGGGGGGAGCCAGGAGTTGATCGAATTCAGCTGAAACTGTTAGGTATAGTCAGTAACTATGTATTGAAAGTCGCTCCGCGGGCAGTGTCGAATATCGGACCACATGACGAGTACTCTGGCGAACTGGGTTACAAGACTTGCATCCATCCGCCTGAACCGAAGCCGGCAACAGCCCATCCGCTTCAAAATCAGTGAGGGATTTTATGTCGTACAATTAGGGCCAAGTCGTTGTCTTGATGAAAGAAAGTTCGTAGGCTTGGTGCTGCCCTTAGTCGAGTACTGCGAAACAAGCCGCCGCCATTTTATTGCCCCGAGGAGATTATGAAATTGTTGGGGCAGTTCACCTATAGAACATGGTGCCAAAGACGCGGTAGAGAGAACAATGACTCTGTATACCGCAGTAATCGTTATTCCAACGCTTTCGGCTTCGCTGATATGTACATCTCTTCAAATTTAACGTGCTTTACACACTATTCAAGAATTAGACTTCCGGATCGTTTTTTTAAACTTCTCCGTTATTTGAAATTAGGCAGAAGTGGCCCATGCCAAGGCCCATGTTAAAAAAAATGCTTTAAATCAAGGGGCGCAGGATGCTCTGAGACAGTGCTTTCGATTCAAGAGACCGTCTATACTGTGCTAAGGAAGGCGGCGCTAGTGTAAGTTTTTCCTAATGCCGAATGTGCTTCTGTATCACGTTCAGTCGGGCTTAGAGAGTCGTGACTTTTTTGTGACAGAAGGCCTCACACGGTTTCGGGATTAGGCTGAGTGCCAACAATACCGTGGTAACATGGATAGTGCGTGAATAAGATGGTCCTTTCGCAGGGTGTATGAGCGGGAAATACAGGAGCAGTAAACACCTTGAGACCCGAATAAGCCACCTACCCATTTGTGTTGCCCTGTCATGGGATAGCTGGTGCAGGGCTTATTCGAGAAGCTTATTGACAATATGCCGCGCTGGTTGCGTACAAATTTATAATAGGACGCGACTACGATAATCGCCGGACGATGCACCGTTAGTCTGCTGATAGGCTAGACTCGTGAATGCCCTATGCCCGATACTCGTTCTTCAAAACTTTAAGCAGAAGCCAGAGCGAACCTGTAAGGTCTTGTCTTTTGACTACCTTTGGTCGCAGATGACTACAAGCTCGCAACCAGCCCGTTAGGTAACGATGAGGCCTTACCTTATAGGTGCTATATCACCCGAACTTTCACGTTGGACACCTCAGGCGGCCAGACTCTCGTCTGTTGACTGTTAGGCAAAGCCCATTGTAAGCCTCTAGCGGGGCAAGGTCCGCCCGAGTATGACTCCTTGGAGACTCCCAGCGCGTCAGACTCTAGAGAGGGCGCCCTTCAGGTTGCATCATTTAAAATTCATTGAATACCACAATTACCTTTGAACATGTTGGCAAATGTTCCTCAGGGCTACTATTCTGTGGCCTTCTTGTCAGTCCTTTTTTCACAATCAAGTAGTACGTGAAGTGAACAAAAGAATTCTTTAGGACGATCCACAGCGGGATATTTGTCTGCGTTAGACCGCATGCGTATTGCAACGTTAGAAATCGGAATTATGTTTCATGTATTCCAAACTGACCATTCAACCCCTTGTCGTACATCGCGTACACATCTCTCTGGGCGCAGGGTCCTTCAAGTGCCCTGCGACGATTAAAGCTGCGCCAAATAGTATTGTTTATTTCTAAACGTTAACATGTGGTGGCCGGCTGATCCCCTTAATTTGCCTGATTTCCGGATAATGCTAATCGGCCGATCTTGCGAGAGATGACAACTGATTACACTTCATGTGCGCACCCTATAAGACTTTAGATGTAAACAACCTGACGGTCGCCTAATTCGAAAGTGTAGTTAGTATACACTATCTCTCACATACACCTAATCTGGGGCCGCTGACACTGAATACGGCTCGAGCTCCTCGGTACTCGGAGTATTTCTATTTACGACCGGACGGCTCAAGTGTACGTACCCCTCCGCTAAACCCCAGTGCCTCATAGTTCAATGCATCGGACTCGCGATGAACAAGCCAACCCATGCATCCGTCATGATGCCATAACGAAAGCTACCTCTGCTATAATCATATAATTAACCTCACTTGTTATGAGTCTGATCGTCCCGTAATTGTCGGCAGTCGTTTTGTACACCTAGCCTACATTAGTCAACATTACAAATGGTCTCGCTCTCATAGTCGCTCCGGTATTGTTATCTATACCACGATCCACCCAAGCGTGCAGTCCCAGCTCCATTGTATCATCACGTGCCCAATTACCGCTGCGGTCACTATCGAGGGTAAAAACCCAACATTATAAATGTACGTCAGTACTAGATAGGAATTCTCAACACTCCGTGTATACGCGCCTCCAGTTACTTTACGAATCACAAGTCGTCTCTTCAAACTACGTAGTCTCCGAGACCTAGTATCCATGCAGCGTAGGCTGAGATATGCAGTGACTTACGGCGCTCGCGCGAGTCACGGTCGTGTTCTACTTTCATATTATAGCTTTCTCAGAGTCAGTGTAGTAAAAAATGAAGAAGCCCCTCTGGAGTTCGTCTTTAATGCCGCGGCGTGAATCATCGGCTCGGAACACCGCTAGTAGATCATGGACGCGATGGCATCTCATGGAACCGACAAATAAGCGAGCCTGTTTCAACAGGTAGCTAGCAACAGACGCAAGTCACTGTGCAGAGTTCTCTAACAGTTCGATTCCGGTCTCCGACGCCGATGCCAGCACATAGCCGCCCGCGCCATACGCGATACGACTCTAGCTAACATGCATACGACGTGAACTCTTGGCGGGTATCATCATCGCCAGCTAAACATCTGCAATAGAGTTCTAGATACTATCTTGAAATTGATCGTCCTGGTTGAGGCGTGCTGTGCACCAAGTATTCGAGGGGAAGCACAGCCGGTGGGCCACATTACGATGAGTAACCCTTGAATCTGGTCTCGACCGCACGAGACATTGTTTTCACTACGCCCTACCGATTGTGAACCCGAACTTGGAAATAAGGAATTCCCAAATCAAGACTCCGCGGATAAGGGATGGGAGTTCCCGGACACATATCCGCTAACTGTAACGCAGGCACTGGGCCAGGGCTCACCGCCCGCTAATGCTTCCGTTCATTGTCCGCATTGCGACTATGCGGGGTAGCTTCTCCCTACCTGCGGATTGCATCTTATATACCAGTGCCATCGTTGCGAGCATCCTCAACAGGAACGGGGGTGATGCAGGTGTCTTATTCGGGTTGGAGCTTGGAACGCTAATTGTTGACAGCATGGTTGGGACAATTGTAGATTAACCTGCCTCTATACAGCCATTGCCAAACGCCTGGGTTGATCAGTAGTAGCGCCTAAAAGTTTTAGATGAGAGCAAAACAATTCACCCTAGCCTGGGATGCGTTTCGTTACAAATTGCCTTATGGCTGGCAAAGTTAAGGAAGTAGGTTCGCGGGATGGTGCTAGGCCTCTTGAATCATCCACAAAGGACGGCAGTAAGTGAGTAGCCGTGAGTGAAAAACCCATGGTAGATTCATGCGGTCTTTAGATCCGAACGGTTAGTCGTCCCGTCCACACTCCTTCGCCTCTACCGGTTAACACCGCCGAGGCGGGATTTACTAGACCGAGAAGCGACCCAATTTGGGCACGGAATTCCACAACAGATTCTAAGCTTTAACACAAACTCGGATGCTCAAGTTCTCCTCAAGTCAGACACCAGAAACGAGACTATCGTTATACTGAGTTCCACTCGTTGCGGAATTTCTAAATAAGCACGTGGTAAAGTGTTGAAGACCTGTCTCTCACTGGACCCTCGCTGGGGATTTTGTCGGTGCGCTATGCCCTAAAATCTAACGTCAGGGCTATCATTATGCCTAATTTCTAACATAGACGTGAGTCGTCGTAATCATACTTAGCGTCCTCGCTGCGTACTGCATACTTCTCCAAACTCTGTACCGCATTGGGAAGAAGGACGCACGAGCATGGCCAGTTAGATGAAGTGTACTCGAAGTATGAGGCAAACCAGCTGAATGCGAGACCGATAGGTGCGTTCGAAGGCGGCGGGTCTTGCCCTATTCATAGGAAACGACTCCATCCTGACTAATTGTCCCGTGTTAACTGTAGCCTCCCACCCTTAACGGAACAGCTGACTACTTGGCACAATTTGCACTTCCTACGGAAGCGTACCAAGACCTTCTCCGGCGAAGCCGAGGCATTGTCTTAAATGTCCGCGTAAGTGCACTGTTATAAGCTCCGGTGGGCGCCGAATACACTAAATCACGCCGATACAAGGGCCTGCTCTGGTGCTTACGACCTTGAGCTATTAGGAGACACTCAGGCTTTAACCGTTGTTCTCTTCTGGCTGAGGTTATAAAGATCGCGCGTCAGTACATTTCTGTCTTGTCGCATAATTTGCGCGATGTAACCCCCCGCCTTAGGACCTGATATAAAGCTAGTTTTATCTACGGCGCGTGGACGTCCGTCGATCAGAACTAGCAGGGGCTCTGTCGATAATGTTCCCGCAGGATGGTCGCCGAAGACTTTTTTTACCGGCAGGACACAGTTGTCCGGCGTGCCTACAAGTGATTGGTACTGGGAGTGAGAGCACTAGTTTTTTCAGAGATAGCCTATCGCGTCTACCCCCGGGCGGTAACTCATGCTCTGACGCCGGAACCGTAGCGACGACTTGAGGGGTAAAGTGATAACTGCGAAATAAATAAGAATGGAATACACCTGACCCACCGGGTTGTCGTCTAGTGGCGATAAGAATAGTTATCAAGATAGAGGCCCACTTCACCGTGCCGAAACGAAGAGTTTACAAAGTCGGACTTCTTCCCGGTGGCAGTCATAATGTCTTCCGGGTATCCCGCCGGTCTAGCGTAGACTCGGGGTGGTCGAGTTTTCTACCGCACCACAGTTTCTCCCTGGTAAGCGCACCTTGGGTCTAACCGATCTTCTTATTTGGTTGTCCTTTAACCGGCTCAGTTGTCCCTCCACACAGCGGTATTTACGCCGGATCGCTGCTGATCTATTAAGGCTATATCTAACGTCTAGATCTTTCTGCCGTAGCGTAAGAGGACGTAGAAGAGGGAGACAAACCCACCGTACCGATGGCGTGGTAATCCAAATGGGATTTGAAACGTTTCCTTTTTAGATCGGGCAGCGTTCGGATGCAGGAGTCTGATCAGGTCTCGTTGATAGCTGCGTGGCTGTTCCGATATGGATTGGGGGCATAAGTATAGCTTTTGCCAGTAGTCCGACAAATTGCTTGAGGTGATCATGGATGGGTCACTACCAGTAATCACTCGTGCGGTATGATAAGGCCCGATAACACTTTGCTTGCCTACCTTATTTGCCTCACCAAACTACAATCGTACAGCTCTGGAGTCTGACTTCTACTGAAGACACCTATGGATTATAACGGACCGTTGCCGCCCCGATTGCTTATGAATGCCGAATCAAGATCAATTAGGAACCGCCCGTATGGTTTTCCGGCAAGCGGAACGTGACTTTGCGGTTGACCCTCGAGAATTCATCGTACTGAATCCTCCTCCGATGAGATAGGGCGGAACAATAGAAACTTTTCATGGAAATCCAGCTCTGAGCACAGTACCGCAGTGACCGAATAGGGTCGCCTTAGCTCAAGATCCCATGTCTCACTTCTGTCGTTTAAGCCGCTCAATCTTTGGTAAGGCTCGTCGTCCCATCATCTTATGGTTTTCGCGCAGCCTAAGAATTAGCCTGTTGCCTATGTCAGTAGCATGTACCACGCTGTGCAGCCGACGAGGCCCGCACAGTTGATAAATAATATTACAACCTGTTACCTAGGCCATTAAGGATCAACCGACACGGCGGCTTTCCATCTCTTTCTCACACTATCTGAGTCAGACGGTTGAAGCTAAGTACTCATCAACCGCACGGTACGCTTACAGACGTTCGTATAAGAGCAAAACTCGATTTTGGTAGACTAACTACTACTCGCTGAAGTTTAGCTAAATAATTGAGTAATAAAATCACACGGCACTCACCTCGCTTGTCCCCTCAATTTGTTAGAGCTTCAACCTCGTGTAATCCACCGCGTACAATTGTATACCCCCGAGCATAGTACTCTTGGTTATCAACGGGAGAGCGCATCCAGCACGCGTCATCGCACAACATCCAACGAAGAGGATAGAGCGGTCCGGATACGGATGCTGGGTAGGAGGGAATGGTAAAAAGTCCAGAAGTCTGCATGATATATGGCTGGGCATGGCGAGCCATCAGTTCAGTAGCGGGGTTAGCATTATGGGGCCTACCTGAAATCCACCCCCGGCCGAGTTTAGCTATCTGGTCGTTAATAAAGCAGGCTAGATGACCGCGGGTGACTACGATCTTCATCTTGCCCGCGTATAATTGTAGGGTCGGAGGGGCAGGCGACTCCAGCAAAGTACCAAGACGGAGTGGCAGCTCTAGGGTCATAAGGTACCTACGGCGAGCATCGCTACGATATCAGCGCTAGCATGCAATACCCCTATTTTAGTTCATCCAGGCATATTACCGGTGTAAATGAGACAATAGGAATCAGAATCGCACGTATTCTAGTTTCAAAGCGCAGGGGTCAATCCCCGACTAGGGGACCTGAACCGCTAACGGTATGCCGGGACGTCTGGTTCGAACCGCATATACGCCCATAATGCTGGTAGGAGTTACTTAGAGTTGGGCAGAAATTTTCATACCTGTTACAAGTTCGAGAACTTAGGACTAACCCACGTTAATCAGGGGTCCGAGCTTGGCAAGCACCGTGTTTTCGTACCTCCGCAGCCAAAAATTTGCAGCATGCGTGAGCCGACTGAAAAGCCTCTACTTGGAATAAGATCGGTCCCACCAGACCAAATGATCCGACAAGTAACTCCCCTGGACTCGCATCCAGTACGAGCTTGTACCTAACGAATAAAATCGACTAATACGACGGGAGAGCTCGCCCTAGTGCAATAAGACTCCCGCATCTTGTTTAGTGCTATTAATCAGCCCATGCCGCGAGCTTCCTCAGCATAGGGGTAGGACCGTGGCAATGAAAGAAGGGTAGAATTCATGAGTGTGTTATTCCAGATGGCTAACTTAGGACGCCCGGAGGCCTCCAACCGAGACCGCACGTGGACCCTAGCTGTTGCCGAGGACAGCCGTACCGCAATCCGACTCCCTTGCGTACGCCATTGAGGAAGTACCGGGTTCGATGGACCCCGTGGCGCTTTGACTTTCTAAAATGATACGAGGCCAACAGTCCTGGTGACCGCCCCAGAAGTAGTTCCACGACCGTGAAGTATAGGCTTAGTGTCATGGAGCAGTTCGGCACCGCAGAGGGACACGTTTCCGGTGGAGACACGCGGCCTACCAATTCTCTCGTTACAGATCTCCTACCCAACATCCTGTTGATTTCAAGTGTGTCGGGAATCCGAAGCTTCCCAAAAAGGAAGGCCAGCGACCATCTACCTTAATATGTAATAGGCGGCGCAGTTAGTGGCGTGTATATGCGGCTGAAGATCGTCCCATGATTCTCGTACAGGTTCATGAAGCTTTAAAAGCTCGAGGGTTCTTCCGTGAAATGAGGTGACATTTCATACTTACGATTACTCGGACGACAATAAGCAGTTCGGCGTGCTAGGTCATACTCAACGATATTCGAGGACGTCGTGAGAAGCTCTTGTAATACTTAGTATTCCAAGACGGAGCCCACGTAGGGTTGCTTAGACAATTCTGCCCATTCGTCCACCGGTCAGTCGAACCAAACGGAAGCAACGTAATTACTATCTGATAAGATAGAGGGGCAGGAGGGAGTAACGATCGATTGCCCGGCGAATACGACAAAAGAAAAGTGCAATGGATCTTATCAGATGAGAGCGACCAGTATAGGCACACTCGACTGATGTGCGGGGTAAACCTAATAAACATCCATTACCGATGGACCACTTGTCAGTCTTAGGCGCCTAGTGGACAGCATCAAGGCCGTACAGACAAAAGGATAATTGACAAAGGATCGAGTGATTTGGGGTTGTACGTCTTAACGGCACCCGGAAACAAGTCGAAGACCCTTTCACTATAGGATAGGTCTCAATATGCCAGCTGTTCCCTCCAAACCTTCCCGTGACAACGGCGGTAGATTTGTGCTGGGTTGCTGAAACTCCATTTACCAGATGGACCGTGCTTATAACTGTAAATTAGCCGTCACGCTGGGGGCAATACCACTTTAGACCTGTGGGACTGTGAATGCCATTACAGTCTGCTTTTACAGGCCCGAGTACGACAAAGTGTACTTAGCGACCCCCGCGTGTTGACCACGTACGTACCCGCGAATGCGTGTCTATTGGTCTGAATTGCGCGGAGCAGCGGCGTATCCGGCACGTACACCAATTTTAATGGACAAAGTTCTGGTCACATGAAGGCGGTGCTGCCCAAGCATTTGGCGAAGACTAAGACGACATAGATCTGGGCAGGAGCAGACGTAACTCGAAATCGCGGTTCCTGAGAGGCTGGATAGTTCCTCAGTCAAGGCGGACCATTCAAGTGCTCATGCGCGCACGCGTGTACCGGGCTATTTATTACAAATGCCTGGTTGGGGTCATTTCCAGACCTGTTGAATGAGTGTGCTTTGTGCGTTTTAGAGTCACGAGATAAATCGCCAAGGGTACCATCCGATTTGTTCCCAAGAGTCAATAAACTCCAACCGTTGCTGTGATGCCTACACCATCTTTATCGTTCCTGGAGGAAGGGACCCGAGCCACTTGACCCGATTAGGATACGAGCCGGTTTAAGACCATTTGCCCTCTGCACATGTACGAATAGGGACAAATACTCAGCGCACGGGACACATCCTAATTGGCAGTCGGAGGTCGGAATATTTCAGCTTCCGGGGTGCGATCCTGAACAACCTTGGATTGTCGACCGGCTGGTGAGTGGAGAACGCGCGTTAGTGTAATTGCGGGGAACCTACCCGTTTACGATTCGGGACTGCAGACCCGTATGCGATCACAAGGGATTGCCCATGTCAATTCAATCTGGGGCTTTGATCTTGGTAACCATATGGCTTGCTGGTAGATAAAATGCGAGTAATGATCCTGGCCTCTAAGAAGTTGCACGATTATGTTGTTGAGAACAGCCACAAACAACTCAACATATTGCTATCTCTCTCTCCGCTGCTACCGCTCGGACGCTCGCTAAGGAGTGCCTTTGTCAGTGATAGAAAGTACTTGCGCCTGGCATGCAATCCCAGCGACAGCGTTTACAAAGACCCGCTCTTCATATTTATAGGAAGGCTGAGTTCAGAAGCAAAGAGAAGCATCTGTGTAAGCGTGGAACCCAGAACACCCCCAAGAACCGCAGAGCTGAGGATCTGCGACTACTTTACTCCCTACTCACACCGGAGAGTGCGGTCGATCACCACTACTCAACCTCGGTCTTACGGACCGTCTAGGTTCTATTAGATCAGATCGCTCACGTAGGCCGCAGTCAAGGTTCTATGTGCGGATAACTTCTTGGCATTGTGTCCCGACGGAGAGAGTTGCATAGGTAACACACAGTCTTACCGACAACGTTACTCGTGTTAGCATATGTATACTTTCAACAAATATGCGATACCGTTTCAGGGGAGGTAGCGGCTTGTCCGGTCCTGCACAGGGCAGTAATGCTTAGTTTTTTCGGTGAATGTATTCTGACTAAAGGAATACAAGCGTCGATAATTTCGCATCTTTACTAGGGCCCCATTATTATTGCCCCCAGGGGGTCTGCAGGTCGCATTACACGATCGCCGGACCAGATTTCCCGATCTGGTTTCATCGAATACTACGCGTGCTACCTTCTGAGGCTCGTACGGAATCCGCCTTGTATACTAATCGGTCCCATTGCTACCCGCCATGACATCCCGACCTCTAGTTACGAACTTCCGCCCCCCTGTGCAATAGGTTTATTCTTGTTTTCGCCGATTCACTCTCCATTGGGTGTTCTCTCCGTTTTTTTTGGCCCGACTGCGTCCAGCAGTTATAATAATCCATAGGACCATGTTAGCTGAAAAGTGAAACCAAGATCGAGCTCCATGCCGGCATGGGTATCTATTATCCGGCTGTTGGCGCTGACGGTTAAAAGAGAGTAGATGGACTTGGCATGATAACAGCCTTTGTTCAACTAAGCGGGCGGGAAGAACGGGGTCACTATTAAAACAGGCCCACCGTGCCGTTGAGTCTCGAGGTATAAACTTAGATTCTTATGTCTCACACGATGGAAAACAAGTCAACTATGAGAAGTTAATGAAGGTTGTTTCATGTGAACGACGACCCGTCAACTAATCCAGCGATCGCCGAGGCAATAGAATTGAGCGTCTCGACGTTGTGCCGTTGATGAGGCTATGACGGGTCCCATGAATTGTAGTTTAAATGTTCGCTAATTCCAGGCACAAAACTGTGTGAATGAACGCCTACCAGCTGTTCTCGATATACACATTACTCGTATACCGCGCTTGGATACCCTCTCGATACCCCGTACGCTTCATCAGTAACCGGCATCCATTAAGACCCGCTCCTTGGTTTCTTGACACCGTCTGTAAGACCACTCCCGTCTACGGATCATATGCAAAAGTTGAAGAGCCGATTCTGGGCGTTGCGTGCGCAGCAAGACCAGCGAGAACATTTTCCGGGCGGAGCTGGTACAACATTCATGTCGGTGAACACCGGTGCCGGTCAATATACTGAGGCCTGCTTTGTAGGGGGATTGAAAAAGGTCTCGAGGAATTATTTTAGTCGCATTGGGATTTTGAAAAAGACGATGAGTTGTTTAATGCTACCTCCTGAAATGATGGTCAATGATCGAGGATCAGACGGGCAAAATACGCTTGATTTACAAGTCGCCTAGCCGGTTAATTTCCTCTTTCGAAAACAAGCGCCGTACTTTCGTTAGGTGGGGGACAAAGCTACCGGGTAAGACATTTTAGATCGCGGAGAAGACGCATATGACAGAATTGAATAATTAGGTTCGTGCTCCAAAATGCTGTAATACAACCCTTCTAAATCCGGGTAGACCGGGTTAGGTTAGGCAATAGTAATTAAATTAGTAGGTGGGCAAATCACCGCGCTTCCTACATGACCACATGTGTCAGACACTTGATCCATTTTTACACGCGTTAGGAGTGAAGCGATTTGGGCCCAAGTAGGCTGTCGTGCCTCTCTTTTGAGCAGCGCTGGATGTGGGAGATACAAATGGTTACACGGGACTGGTTGGTGGGGAGCCCTTGTCAAGGTACATAGACCGAGCCGATGGTTTCCTTGACCTGTACGCAAACTGTAGTATCATCTTCTATGAAGAGACTATTAACCAGTAGAAATTTCTGTAAAATATGTGGATAAAGATCAGTTGCGTGTTGCTATTACTATTTATACCCCAGGTTCTACCCTCACGGGACTAGAGTCGGGGCCGTTACCTGCGACGTCTTGACTGTAGGAGGGACACCTTTCATAGCCGCGTAGGTCGCGCACATCTCGACGACTACAGCGGGGCTCGCGACTCGCAGGTGTCTCGAGCGAGCTTGCCTAGCCCTGAGGAGTAGGGACGGCTATGCTGGATTTCTATCTTGCGGCCTCGCCACTTGGACTTTGATCTAAGTACACACATCGGCATGTTAACGGATTTACCACGGCGGATTATAGCGATATCCGGTCGCCACTAAAAGAATGACATAAAGAAGGGGAGCGGGCTAGTATTCCGCGAGAACTGTTGAGCGAAGCCCTAACGTATAGGTTAATTGGTTAAGGCGGGCTGCAAGGTTAAAAGGCATCCGGGAAGGGGTGACAATATTTTAATGTACCCGGAATCAGTGCTCTGCGCACTTCCTGGAAGTTGCGTCATTAGAGCGCGTAGAACGTAGCGACGACCGTACAGTTGGGTGAACTGTTTTAATGCGCTGCATGACGAGACAAGAGTCAGAACATCGTTCACGTTGGAGGAATTTGACGCGTCAAATCACTACCTTGGTTCTCACGAAAGCAACCCAGATGGAACCCCCAGGTGGAAGTTGGCAATGATACTTGGGCCCATCTTGTCAGTGAGAACTTTCATTGCGGGTCTCCGTCGTAACATTAGTATGAAGCTTTCTTGAGCTCTCTACTTTTAGGTCAACGCAACTTCAGGCCAAACGATATGGCGGCGACATAGAGGGGATGAGCTGGCTATTCTATGATGTTACTCTCCACGCGCTAAACAGTTGTGAAGGGAACAACGACTAGGCCTTTGTAAAAGGCCCGCAGAAGAGCAGAGCTTCAGCTCTTACGTGAAAAAAACTACGTCTAATGCGTCACACTATCTCAATAGGGCGTGAGGGAGTCTGAGCAGAAATGAAGCTCATATCTGACGGATAATAGCTATCTTCGTTATACCCGTTTGCTAGCTCGAGATCGGTAATGGTGTGCTGCGGGTACTTCCAGTGACTGTGATTTAGAAATACCCGGTTCCAGGGCCGAAGCGGCTGGAGGAGTGGGAAATAACTAACGGGCATTTCCTAAAATAAAAATGGGAGACCGAGGATTTACAAATCTGGCCGCCCTCATAGGTAGTCGCAGAGGCCGATTCCAGTCCAGGCGCGAAAGACCATCAATAATTGTGCTAGTAGCGCACCGGGGATAGCCCGGTTCGTACCGTGGTACCTACAATGCAATCAACTCAGTTCGGGTAATATAGTCATGTGGCAAAAACATTTAGGATGGGGTGAAACCATTCGCACTGAGGGGATCTATACGTCGACATAGCTAACCATATAGGCAATTGCAACTCGCTCCAGGAAGTCTAGTGAGAGATTATATCCTGTTTTAATCGTCGGATCAATTCCATTCGCTCTTAGTTCCTACTACCCAGATTCGTTTCACATTAATGGTCAGCATTGGACTGTTGGAATGGGTGGCTGTGTTTTAGCCTGTGGCTAGACTATTGGGAAAGATACATTACGTGTAGCTATCGATCTTTTGCATCTTTGTCGGGATTGAGCATAGTATCGTTATTGAGGCGCTCCAGCCATCATAACTCCGGAGTACACTGCGTATACGAGGCAACGATCCATGCAAAATCCGCGCATCTTAAACGTCTGGAATATCGCAGGGTAACAATTAATCGTAAACGTTCGCGACAACATGCATTTAGGGGTGCCATAGCTAGTTCGGTTTACCCTGGAACATACGGACCCCATGAACGCAAGTCCCTTACACCTTATTTCCACGAAAACTTGCAGAGCCTTCCGGCCTCACCTAGCATCTGCTATTGTGAAGAGAAGGTACCGGTCCAGCAACCGAATCGTTGCATCCTGTGTTCGTTAAGTGGTTGTCCAACGATACGGCCACGACTATATCATGACAGTCTACGACTCTGTTGCCCCAATGTACTCGAGGGATTGTATGACTAAGGCTCCTCTTGCCCACGTTGATGGGATTTAGCCTTAGCTAGGACACCATCTATGATAGGCGACACGCCTGTGATTCTTGAGGTTATCATCTTCACTCCGCTACTACGAGCGGTCTTGGTGAGCATTTCTCAGCACGGAGGGCGCTCTCCAGAACGCCAGTTAGTCTTTCTTGGAATGAAGCATGGTCCTCCGTTGCCAAGACCAGGCATGGAGGGACATTATTGCCAAGCATGCGAAAACCTCGCGGATGTCCGCATTCTTCTCGGTGTTACTAAGCGGCAATATCGTACGCTCGTGGCCACAATAGTGTGTGCCGACTCAGGAGCTGAGCCTGGCTAAGGCCAAAATTTCAGTGTCACGCGCATGCGTTGCAAGCTTTCAACTTCATTTAGACCCAGGCTGGTGTGGCGGTACGAGGAGATTTATCTTGAGTTGTTGAATATTCTTTCCTTTCTTGGAGGCAGATGTTGGGGGGCAAAAAACGTATATCCTTCTCTCGAAACCCTGAGACCCCATGGACCTGGCGGAACCGGTGGTACCGAAACGCACAGGGAAATGCTGCCGTCTCCTTGGTTTTACCTCCAGGAGTTTTATAGCTTATACCCTGAAGAATTCAGCGAATCACTATAGCGTGCGAGTTTCTGAAGAGGCGACCTTGGCTTGGCGCTGCATACAATCAACGGTGCTCTGTAGTTCTCTTGAGTCAGCGAGCCGCGACTTGATACGCCAAGTATGGGTCAGATGCGAAGCTCGGGGTGTTGGGTCAGTGCGTTCCGAGACATCCCCTGCTTGGTGTAATTACCAGAAGGCTCTCCTTTCAGACGCAGGAATCTATATATGCTTCGCATACAGACTGCTCAGAAGAACCAATAAGTTGTTCACACGCCATACGTCGGCACAGTTATTTGCCCGCCCTTCGAGTCGTGACCTACACGGTTGAGGTGACCACCACATTTGGTACCATCGGACTGAAGTGTAATAACAGGATTTGACAAGATGCAAATACTTGAAAAAATAAGGACACTTGGCATGGATTAGTATCTCATGCTTAGAATAAGAAAACTCGTGTTATTTTATTAGCCCTTGTAACGAGAAAAATAAACAGTTTAAAGCAAACAGTTTGACAAAACAATTCATGCAAATCCATGTTAAGTTATTTCTCAAAACATTGCAATTAAGAATGAACCTTGGCAGCATAGTTAATGTTTTTAAAACATAGGTGTTGGTCACAGCGGTTGTATCAATCTGACCCACGTTTTCTCACGTCTAAAGTGATACGGTTGAGGCAATGCTTGAACAATGAATGGAATTCTAAGGACAAATGAACTAAATGCAATGGGAAATACAATTGTGCTCATAGAAAAATAGGACAATTTGGCGGAGTACTTGTCATGTACAAATAAAAGGGAGGACCAGGAACCGAGTGGTTTACGATCACCTGATAAATTTAACCAAAGAAGATTATACTTTTCCTAAATTTTGCCATATCAGGAGATAAGTCTCAATTCGGACCCTCTTGCAGAGCAGAAACAGCACCCTCCAAGTTGGATAGCAGCCTGAAAAAGGTGATATCACAAAACTTTTTCTGTGATCTCAAGTGACCTTTTTACCCACACTAGTGGGCAGTTTCCTACTTACCTTACTGCCAAAGTACATGTTCACCACATGGCAGTCAAACCAATATTTTTGTTTAATTCTCAGAGCTGAAATTTTAACAAATTACAAAGGCAGACTGAGACCATTATCTCGTCATGTATGTATGTTGAACTTTGGCACTCTGCGTCGCCAACCGTGCTAATCGGAGGTGCGGAGGATGGACAACAAATAAACAGAAACAGTAGTTCACACTTGAGAAGCCATTTTAATCACAGGCTGCCGAATCCCAGAATAAAAACCCAGGATCAGTGGTGCCAGCTCAGTCATCTGACCCCTGACCCACCCAGCCACTGGGCGGGAACTTTAGCAGCTGGAATTATGGGACGAGCACAGTACCTTCTTGAGCAGCCGCGTGGAATCTTCCCCTATCTGGCTGAAGCGCAGGACCAGGTTGTTGATGTAGATGTCGCTGATGGCCGAGTGGTCTCGGCTCTCACGCCGCGTCTGGTTCAGCAGCAGGTACCAGCAGTTGACAGGTGACAGCACGCTCTGCTCGCGCCTGTCCAGCACAAATACAAAGGTGTTACGGCGTAAAGTACACACACTCAGTGCTCGCCGCTCCAAGGGATGTACATGTATAGACAGCCCTTTGTCAATCCCCTGCAGGATGGGGGCCTTCGGGAGTTTAATTGACCATACTTCACCACGCTGGTAAAAATGGGTTGGTGAAGGGAGGGGGAGGCGTAGATGTAGGTGGAATTCTGGATGTTGCTCAATATTCACACTAGCCGTGTAAGCTCTACACATTTTTATTTCTGTGTTATATAGATTAATATTAAGCACATTCTAATTTGTAATTTCTTTTCTGTAAAGTTGGCTAAATGGTGAAGGGCAGGAAAATGTACCATTTGCAAACTTTAATAAAGGACAATGCACACCACTCACAATGAGCATAACAATTGACACCAAATTAAAACCAACATGATAATCTGTACTGGCGATTCATTTTCATAGAAAATTGCCAGCCAAGGCATGGAGAGAAAAAGGCAATGTGACAGTATTTTCATGGTCCACGTGGAATTTGAAATTAAACTCCACAGATGACTCCTTTGTGTGTCTGGTTTGCAAGATATGAAATAATTATAATATATAGACAAATAAACCTTAACATGCACACTGAACCTATCTGCTTTCAACTGTGAAATGCTGCATTTTACATAAGTTAAGGCTGCCGCAAGACCAGACATTACTAACAATCACAGTAATATTAAGCTTCAATATTACTTGCTATTAAGCATATTATGCTTTCGCGATTAAATGAGAGGAAAGGAAAATAAAAATGCAGCAGTACATAAAAGTGAGTAATGACGGGTCTAGTGTTTGGAAATTCACGATTAAAGAGAAATGCATTGGAGAGCTGTTTTTACGCAGTAGGAGTCAACGCTCATCATAGCGAGGTAAAGCGACGCTCCTGTGGTTTGTCAATTATATTGTCAGCTTGGGAGTAATTCACAATTGACCATGGGCACACAGTTTAATTCCCAAAGTTCCGCCTTTGCTGCAGGCTGTGATATGTGGAATCCAAGCAAGACAGCAAAGGCACCACATAACTCCCCCCAGCACGTGCCCAACATTGCTTTCGCGGTGTTAATGCAAATGTCAAATGCACTTCTTATTAAAACCGTATTAGGAGAATTGGCTAAATTATAATAGTGCTCTGTATGTAGTAAGTTGAGTCAGATGTGTTAGCTTCATAGGTGAGCATGGTTGGCTATGCACGGTGTGCGAAAGAAGTTCAACAACATACATAGTCAGCATGTCGCACTATGAACCTGGAGACCTGAGTTTGATTCCCAGCCATGGCTAACATCAGAGTGTGATATACACTGGTTTTGGCCTCACCCTTCAACAACACGCTTTGACCAGCATGGTGAAGTATGGTCAAACAACTCCTATGACCAACGCAGTGAAACCTTAATCCTACGATGGATTGATGTGATGTAAATATAGTAGCCATTTTGCAATAGGTCGAGCCATCGATTTAAATTAAATCCTCTGCCTAAAATAGAGGGGAATGAAGGGTTTGTACAGTCAATAATATTTTTTTTGTGATTAATGTTACATCCCGGCTAAAGGAGCAGACAAAACTGTACAAACTCTTAGGTTTTTTCGGTAAAGTCACGTAGGTAAAAATGAACAATAAAAATAATAGAAATAATAAAAATTAAATAATTTCTATTATTTTTATTTTTTACTTTTACCTACGTGACTTTACTGAAAAAACCTAAGAGTTTGAATCCTTGCAGTCACGAAAGCTTCAAATCTAAAACTGTACAAACACCGTGAAAACAAACAAGTAAATAAACGGACAGTAAAAATGTAACAATATCTACTCAATTAATTATCGGCTATTCATCTAATTCACAACCATTTCCTCAACTGCTGGAGGATTAAATATTCAAAGCCATTGTATTGCATTACTTGTTCTTATACTTTTATATTAGAATGTATTATACAGCTGAAAAATCAACGACAATTACATCCAAATAACTTGAGCACAACTTCAAGTACAGTGATTGCATCAATTCATTAAATGTTTTATTTTTATTTTACATGTGCCCGGCGGCCCAGGACGACCCTATTAAGTGTTTCAGGAACAGAAGTACAGATTCTGCGAGGGCTCTTTCCCTCTCCAGACTTCTTTGCGGCTGGAAGGAAGTGATCTTAAAAAAAAAAAACACTTAACCTAGGTTTAGGTTACATTGTGGTTATTACACCAAGTGAAAATCTCCTATTCATCCGTAGAGTTCAGCTAAGTGAGGAGCACCATTGACTGTGCAGCATCCTGTTTCCACATTGACCCCTAAACGTCACGACCAGCTCCGAATGTAATCGGTGGTAAACGTGTGCAGCTCGGTGACGTCTGAAGGGAGATGCACTCTCTCTCAGCTATGAAAGTTACGCGAGCGAGCTCTTAAGATCGTTCACCGAGTATCCTTGGGCACTGCGTCGGTACAGTCGAATTGTCATGAGCACCTGGGCCGAGTCGGCGAGCCTAGCTTAGTTTATGAACCGCGCTGGAACCCTTCTCAATGAGTCATGGAAAGGCAGCAAGATATAAATGTATGCACATAAAGCCAACAACAGAAAGGTAAAACAATATCGTTCAATAATACTGTATAATATGTGGTGCCTCGTGTTATCTAAGCCCATGCATGCCCTAATGTATACGATGTTAGTCCAGAGGGCATGTTACACTTGGCTCAACATGCAATGCAACAAAAACACCTGGCTCACGCATATTCCAGGTTCTTATTTGCCCCAACTTGCATTCTCCGAAGATCCTCCAACATCAGACCAAGGGCCTTTTAATGTATGCAGTTTGCCAAGAGTGCTTGATGACATTGCTGTAGGTTTTATAATCTTAAGGACTTGCGAACATGAGCGGATGGAGCTCATGATGGTGTTTAGAATATGGTTCCGCAGGCCCTTTTCAAAACAAAGTTGTTTGTACCATTGGAACCTCATTTGCCAGAAGAAAAAATATGATAATTGGTTTTTTACCCTTTATCTGGCAACAAAACTGACACCTTTTTTTTTACAAGGAGTCATGTTTTGCATAGACCACAATACCTGCAGTCATAATGCAAAAAAAAACATAACTCTGATAATGTATGCACTGTCCTTGAAGTTGATTGGTCCACACCCGAGCCTTTTGGCGTCATCTGGTCCAACACCATGTGAGACTAGGCTCTAAGGAAAGCTGTCTCGGGTGTGGACCAATCAACTTCAAGGACAGTGCATACATTATCAGAGTTATGTTTTTTGTTTGCATTATGACTGCAAGTATTGTGGTCTATGCAAACATGACTCCTTGTAAAAAATGTGTCAATTTTGTTGCCAGATAAAAGGGTCAAAAAACAATTATCAAAGTTGTTTGTGTGCGATGTAAGGCAGAGGGCATTGTCTACAATCTTGTACTCAGGAGTGTATTTTCTTCTGCATTTATAACTGGGGTGAGGCACCCAGGGCCCTGCCTCACTGTACTTAATATAATTCGATGTAAAGCAGTAAGATTGATTGATGATCCAGCACTCCTAATTCACTCCAGTCACTCACTCACTGCTGCGCAGTAGCCTCCTGATCGCTACTAGAATGGTAACTGTTTCCACAACATTCACTCATTGATTCCTGTTTTTTCTCATTCATTCAGCGTTCAACCACCCTACATACGGTAGGTCACAACGCTTCTCTCTTTGCCTTTTCCCATATTCTGCTCGATGTAAGGAATTTCCTCCCATCGTCTATTTTCCCCGAGATTGTATAACCTTGCTCAATTTAATACGTATTCACTCGTAAACTCTCAAGAGTGCCGCTTGTTGCTGGCCACTTGGCATGTTGGGCCTTTGGGCTTGTGTTCAGTAACCGTGGTTTAAAGAAACCCGTTTAATTTGTTAACATGTGCGGCACATTGTTGACACAAAGCAGGTTTAGAAATGCACTTAAATAAAGGTGAAAGATTAAAAAGAAAATGGTATCTTATTTATTAGATGCAATAGTATACATTTAAATTACATACATTTACATGAACATTTACATTCATGTATATGATGGAATATTAAGTTTAAAATGAAGACTGGCCCAAACAGAATTCATGCACCGTGAACAAATAGTGCACGTAACAAACATCCTACACATGTACACAAACATACCCAGAGATACGATTTTACAAGACGGCAAGACAACTTAAAAAATGAAGACGATACGCGTTTTCAAAAACCTTAAAGGGAGAGATAATATCAACAGAGAAAAGCTTTTGACGCTACAACTCACGAGGAAATCTCAGGGGGGGGCCCATCCACAATAATTAAAGCCAGAAACCGGCAAAAATTTTGAGCACTATTTATTTTCACTAAGGGCAGGCAGCGCATGGAACCGGTAACCACAATGCAAGCGCTGTGAAGTAACACACGTGGAAAACTTAACTCAAGAGTTCCATGATTTAAATTATGGCTTTAGGCAACTTACCACAGTGTCTCACTGTAACTATAAAAAAATCTTTCTGAGCCCACATAATTACGCACTGTATGTTGTTTTTTTATGCCAAAGGCTGTAAATTGTAATACTCATTGCACAACAAGGAAGATGTTTACATTTCCTGTAATGCAGTACCATAAAGGGCTGTCGATCCGGTTTCCAATGGCAGTGAAAATAGTTCTGCGTTGATAGCTTTTTTTTAAAAGGTTAAAATGGCGACAGTAAGGCACGCGTGTATTTTGTTTTTTCAAAAAGAAATACGATTTGTTATTCTAAAGAACACCAACTTAATGACCAATGGAAGCAATTCATTTGGCTGCAGTAACGACACTCCATGTTCTTTGCTTAACCGGTTTAACCGGGCAGCTCTTATAGTAAACAATGCGCTGCTTCGGCACAACCAGTTCTGCTAAGCAATGTCGTGGAGGATCTTCACCGAGTACTGGGCAAGCAGAGTGACTTTCTGATGCCGTGCCAAAAAACAAGCACGGAGGAAGGGGGATCCTAAATGAGGGCTGAGTGCTTGGCAGCAGGGAACTCGGGCCAAGCGGTGTGGTTGTCAATGTCACACCAGGGTAGCTCTAGAAATGCAAGCCCTGCTCCCATGATTATAATTTCTCAGTCTGGCCATGGCCTTGCACTGGAGAGATAGATTGAATATTCAGCTAAAATACTTGGTTAAACGGTGCATAAGATATAATATATACTCCAAGTCCCACCTGATGACGGACGCTTGTGTTGCGCCCGAAACGTCGTGATTTATTATTTTATTTCTATTAGGGAAAAGGGCATTTTATTATTTATTTATTGTTTTTACCTACGTGACTTTACCGAAAAAAACCTAAGAGTATGAATCCTTGCAGTCACGAAAGCTTCAAATCTAGATATAATATACACACGGAATATATTTTGGGTGGAATGGTTGGCACGATGATTAGTGTACTGCACAATGAATCCAGGGCCCGAGATCAAACTCAGGACCGCCGGATTTCCAACTCTCTACAGACCACTGCGCCACCTTGGTCCAAAGGTGCCAAATTTGAAAAATTACTCTCAAATTACTCAACTGGGTAATGCCACATAACAACATTGTCTCCGACTGGTGAAACCACTGCAGACGACACTCGCCTACGAAACACAGCCCATTTGCAACACCCTTTTGCTCTAAGAAATGTGTGAATGCCAAGTGTGCTAACGACCTGATTATTTCCCTTCGTCTAGCAGCTTAGCAACGAGTGCGATGACACGAGTAGTCACGGAGGTCACGAGGCGAGGGCACTGGGGGACGGGTGGAGGCTTCACCTGAGTTGGGGATGATCGCGAGCGGCGCGGGCGCGGCCAAGGAAGCGCTCGGCCAGGCGGTCCAGGCCCCGCGCGTACTCCAACTCCAGCTCCGAGCGGCGACGGAAGAAGTCCTGGAAGTCCTGCAGCAGCTGCTGCCGCAGCTCTGTCTGCTGCTCCAGGCACTTGAGCTGCTCGACCAGCTGCAGGCGGATCTCTGTAAGCCACAAACAAAGGCTCAGCGTCATGCACCAATAAATAACCATCTTCTACATACATAGCGCCTTCTTCTGGATAACATTGGTCCAAAGATGACATTGGTTGACGAGTCTATGTTGTTTAATTTCATTTTCATGACGAGATCTATAACATAACTTCTTTTACTAGGTGATGGAGTGGTGGTGGTGCAGTGGTTAGCATACTGTACTAAGAATGTGGCAATCCGAGTTCGATTCCTGGCCATCTTTTGCCAGTGATATCTGAACTAGTGCTAACCCATCTCCCTCCCCCCCGACTGCCAACCCTTCCCGTTCACCAAACCACACTGACCCGAATGGCTAAGTATGATTAAACAACCCCCATGATCCAACACTGCATAGGGGACACCTATATCTGAAAAAAGGGCTGTACATTTACTTGTTATTACTCGCAAAAATCACTAAGGCATTGCATCATCTGTAAAACGTTGCTGCACTACACTGAACAGCCTCCACACAGTATTCGTAGAGGGCTCTTGCCTCTTGCATTCGCCAACCCAGCAGCATTTGTCTTTATAAAGGCCGCATCCCTGCGGATGAGACTCGGGGAAGTAAAAACTAGTTGATTTTTTTTGCCTAACTTCAAACAACACTGCTGGAAAATAATGGAGAAAAAAAATGCATTGGTCGATTAACACGAGCGTTATTTCATTTCGGGAGAAACACATTATTGCACGTTTATAATTATTTTATTGTCCACAACCTTCCAAAGGCGAAAAACGATGGCGCAGTCGTAATTATTTTTAATTGAATCCTCCAAGACACTGTATAATGAAAAGTTAGAGCTTTCATTTTTTAAATATCCATTTCTACCAGACAGTGGCATCTCAAGAAAGCACTCCCATTTGCTGCATGCAAATGACACTTTTTCAATAGTGCTTGAAAGATTGCTTTTGAAGCAATGCATTATTTTTCCAAATAAATCAAAGCAAGTGCTTACAGAGCACCTCACACTGTCAACTGTTAGAGGGTAATGACAATAGTCTGACATCGGCTGTAAATTATTATAAGCCTTGCAGCGAACAGAGTTGGCAAGGAAATAACATGGCGAAATTCCTGTAATCCGTGGCGATGTGGGGGATGATGCTAGTGGCAGATACAATTATCTGCTGAAGTAACATCTGTTATCCGTGCAGATCTTCATCAGTAGCCATGATCCATCCACTGTTGAATTAAGGCTTTCCCCAATCGCCTCCATGCTTCATGGTCTCGCAATGCAACACTCCATCTATCTCCGGCAAACGAGTTAAACGCTCCACACCCTTCGTACAAGTCCTTGAGGGACATTCCACAGCGACCAGACATTAACTCCCTGACCTGGTATGCAGGAGGTCGTGGGTTCGTTCGCGAGCCTAACGCCTGTATATTTGGAGTTTGTGTGTTCTCCCCGTGGTCGTGTGGATTTTTCTCCGGGTACTCTGGTTTACCCCTCGACATTTAGAAACATGCGTTTAGAGTATTTGGCTGCTATGAATGTCCACCTAGGCTACTTCGTTGAGCTATCATTTGTTGCCAGGTCACGTCTGAAAAAGGGCTGTATAACTCAGTGGGCTTCACCTGGTTAAATAAAAAGTCCCCTACTTTGGTGCCACGGTCATTAATCTCGAACACCGGCCATCATTCCTTTCAGCGACAGATGTTGCTCAAGCCATTTAAATTGTCTCAACGGTCATAATGCTGTTTTTTTTATAACTTGCGTATGTTCTCCAATCCTGTATCTCAGTGTAGTTCCAAGCTTGCACCTATCTATACTTCTTTGTTCACTTATAAGCTTTTGTTCTATGTCCCCTTGTCAGTGTCCATGTTATGTCAAAGCAGTTATGTCAAAGCAGGTGCAAAAGCTCAGATAATGGGGAGACTTGAGTAGTTTCGGGAGACCACTTGCAGGCGATTCCCATCTGTGTATAGTCGCGAATAACAAGATTTTTTTAAATCTCCCGTGCCTAAGCGAAGCTTGGGATAAGCACTGATTACCGCGTGTAAAATGCCTACGGAATAAATGCACCCGATCTCATCAGGTCTCAGAAGCTAAACAGGTTTGAGCTTGGATAGTGAGTGAATGAATGACCACCGTGCAACGAAAACGTTGTGATAGGCTGTAGAGATATGTGGCGGACAGGGCAGTACAACAAGATCGACAGCTGCACTGCTCTTCTCTGCTCCCCGCATTGTCCAGCATTGACCAGCGGGGTGATATATGGTCAAATAACTCCTCCCACGACCCGTATGGTGTGGGGAAGCCTTCATCTAGCAGTGGAGTGACAAAAAGGGCTGTACATGCACATGTTTTGGTTTGCATATTACTGCATGCAAGGGGAAATCAAAGTTCCCGGGGGGAAAAAACACATATGGAAAAAGCCACACAAGCTGCACAAATTGGTCAATAACTTCATACACCATCTGCTGTATACAAAAACTGCATTGGACCGTGTACAATACTTTCTAAAATACCTAAACGTGCACAACAATAACAGCGCTGTCACACTGTGGACAAACCACACGATTAGAGAGCAAATATCGCATCGGCTGCTCCTGCAAGTGCACTACAGGAGCCTTCGTTTTCATTACGGAGTGGGGATCAAGGCTACTCATTAATCAGAGGAAAAGACCAATTAGATCACGGTTAGCACATAATTGGATCTCATTCTGTCACATAGTCGTAGATAATATCACGTGGTCGTGCTGGTCAGAGAATAAGATCTGCACTCAAGAATCCAACAATTCAAATATTTAGATTTAATATAAATGCAACTTGAATGTACTGTATTCATAATGCATGTGCAAATCCTTTTCTGTCCATGGGCTCTGTATCATTAAGGACGCTCAGCATGCCATGACACATTATACCAAGTACAGCATGCATTTGCTGTGCATTTACCAGCCAAATCTGCCGTGAATTAATCATCAGCTGTACTAAGTAAGTCCGGCTCTCAAAGCAAGACATTTCTAAATTAAATGGAGCCATGGAAACACAAATTATTCACGCTTCCTTAGAGCGCGTATGGAATAAAGCCAGACCTTTGGACGCAGGATGGGTTTGGATAAAGGAATTTCTTTTTTCAACAATGACGAAACCAGGGTGTTATGGAAACACTTTACTCTGCTACTTTTTCAAGTTCAGAAGGGAAAAAAAACACTAAGACTGGGCAAGAACAACATTAGCAATGCCACCGTTAACAAGTTACAAAACTAGTATGTTATAACTACAGTCCTAATCTTAAAAGGTCATTGAAATACAAGGCCTCAACCATGTACTCAGCAACAGGAGGTGTTAAAACTCACCCCGGTCATTCATAGATTGGTGCAATTCAAGGTTGAAATTTGATTAAAGGATCAATCCTTTTTTTTCATCATGTGAGACAGGACAGGGTTCCACTCTCCCCACTTTTAGAGTTAAATAATACATTAATTTCTCAAGTTATGGCCCCGGCACAGGAACGGTACGGTGCTTATTTGTGTGCAGCGAGCGTACTGTAGGCCAACGTAGAACATTGCGGTGGCTGTAGCGGTCTATAGTGGTTGTAGTGCTGACGTGAACCCATTACTTACAATATATACGCATTGAAAAGCATCGATTCCTACAACGCATGATTTGATGCACGTTTTTTTAGCTTACAGAATCGATATTAACCCTGTGAATTAATGCAGAATTACTCCTTACTAAGCAGGTTATCACACTGCTCATCTCACGGGATAAGCAGTGTTGAGCTTGGATAGGTGACCACTATGCACTCTACGTGCAGAAATACGTGGAGGGCAGTGCAGGGAAATCCATTGTTGTACTTAAATGTGCGCTCCCACGTCTATGCTCCCTGCCTTCACCAACCCGCATTGATTGACCAGCGAGGCGACATATGGTCAAACTATTCCCACGACTAACAAAGCATTGGGAGGCCTTCATCCGGCAATGAAATGAAAAAGTCTTTTACGTGTTCACACAATGAGATTGAACACATAACTCAAGGGCTGCTCCCCTATCAGCTGCTAGATGTAAGCAACCCGTTGGCGGGTGCGCCACCACCGTTAACACGCACCACACACACTTTAATTCGCAAATCGCCAAGCATGTAATTAAAATAATCCTATTACTATAGTTGGCCAAAGAAACCTCCACAATGCAAGGGGCCATGGCTTAAAATAGCGAACCAGCGGTTTCATCTATACAGTTATGTCAACACGGCGGATTTTTTTTCCAGGGCCGGCAAGGACCGTAGTTCACATTTCAACAGCATGGATGGCCAGCTTCAACGTTTGCCCATGGGCACCTGCCAAGCTCTATAAACATTTGTATAAAAAGCCCCTTCAATTAAAGCGGCGCGGCACAGCGAAACGAATGTCTGCGGGAACAATGTGTTTGCTGTAGACTGTGTTGGTCAATGTTCTTGTTAGGTACTCCAGGCTGAATGCATGAAAATATCAAATTACGTGGCCCTTTGCCAGCACGGAATGCCAATAGCTACAGTCTTATTTGGCAAACAAAATCAAGGGACATTTCCTCTTCGCTTTGGCTTCTTGGTGAAAGAGCTCTCTGTTTTAGCGTATGGTGCTCGGTTACAGATCTCGGTGTATTCAGCAGATAGATAAAGGGGATGTCGCGTAAAGCACTTGGAGACGTTTCTTATAGCTGCATATTATGTTAAAGGCGGCGATTGAATTGCATAAACCAGGCACTGTAATGCACAAACTTCCATCTTAATACAAACCCCCCTTAACCTACCACTCTCTCAAGCCCCTCGTCTAGTGTGTATCATCTTAAGAAGGTTGGAGCACCGAAGTTACTTGCTCATGCCACTCCGTGAAAGGCTCCATGAGAGGGAGCTCTAGACAGCCCCTACAGGGATTTTTCACATACTCTTCCAAAAATATACAGTATCGGTACACTCATTCACAAATCAAAGTTGTAATATAACTCAAGACGCATATGCTCATAATCTGTGAAAACAACTGGACATCTCTGAAAAAGAGCTTCATAGCTCATCGGATTTCTCCAGTATAAATACATATTCTGATAACGAATAATAAATCACAGGCATTTGTCGGTCCAATGCAAGGTGAAGGCATCCTCACATACCGTGCCAGACATGGGGGTTTTTTCATCATACTTCTCCACCCTGGTCACTGGTAGGATGGCGAAGCAGAGGGAACAAAGACTTGTTCATATATCACTCGCCACGTGACGAGAGCTGTGGCCACGCAGAGCAGTGCCCTAAACCACCATTGCCTCTGTGTGAATATATTACGTAAGAGAGGGCAGGTTGCTTATTCGCCTTTTACGAGTCCAAACTGGTTGTTCAAGTTGGCTACCTGACCTTGAAAGTAAAAGTGCAGTAAACGTATATGACTGCACGGTGTGAGACAAAGCATAAGGCAAGCGAGCCAGTCCATAATATTACGTGGTGTGTAGATGTAGTCAAACGCTTATTTACTATTTACATGAAAACCACTCGGATTTGTTATCCTCTCTCGATCCATTTAACAATTTTCAGTCGTGCAATGATTTTTAACACGTACAAACAAAACAATTCACATTCTCTGCACGAGTGAGTACCAGCGGGCATCTTTTTCGATCATCACCATCATCTGCCATTGCTGAATGAAAGCCTCCCCAAGCCGCATCGATCTCCCGAGGTCGAGCAGTACACACAACAATCCACCACCTCGCTCAGGAACACGAGCCGATATCATCTCCTCCGTCCCTCCGCGGCGGTACGCTCCTTACAAAATACACATTCCTCAGGTATAAATTCTACTTATTTATTTCCCACTTTAAACATGTGTGGTGGTCATGATTGACACACGCGCCACAACCAGGGGAGGGGTAGAACCGGTCCGGACCGGTCGGGCCAACGGCGGTTGGAACCCCTCTGAGGGGAGGGGCTGGGGAAGCTACGATCCCCAGAGCCCCGCCCCTCAGGGAGGAAGGGTATATAAGGCGGGTCCCTGAGAGCGCGAGGCAGTCCATCTCAAGCCGAAGCAAGAAGCCGCCTGAAGAAGAAGACCCTGGACCCCAAGCCGCAGACGTCCTTCTAAGGGCCGGGGCTCAGTGCGGTGCCAGTGGTCGTGGGGTTAGGACCCTGAGGTTCCCTCGGCCTGATGCCCTTGTGAGGGGCAGGTCCGGACGGGCCAGTGGTCAGGGACCCACCGGGCCAGCGGTGGGTCAGCCTCCCCTAGGTCTAGCCAGCTGGAGGGCTCAAGTAAGGAGAGTTGTAGGTACGATAGCCCGGAGGCTGTACCTCCCCAGTTTGTGGGTGAAAGGGCCATTACCCCTTTGTGTTAGGATTAGTGTAACTGTTTGGTGAAATAAAGCGTGTTGCCTCTACGAAGACTCCGTCTCCCTCCAAGAACGTTACACATGCACTGGGAACCCGTGCTGCGATGATGCCACGGCTGCACTACAGGCGTGCGGGGTTAACTGCTATTCCTTACAGATAAGACCCGAGCAGTAAATGCCAAGGTGTGCGAGGCGAATAAGACGCGTCGTCATAAATAGCATGCATTTGAAAAAAGGACCGGCTGTCAATGACGCAGAGAATTTAAATGTGATGAGAAGGTACAGTGTGCGGCAGGATCAGCAGCAGCCCACTCTCGGGGTTGAATTGCCTTTCTTGGGCCCCGGGTGGAAAAAGTTACTTTAAAAAAATTATAATCAGCACAGCACAGCACATGGTTTGCTAAGATAAGGGGTACAGAAAGCACTCGCAGATATCAAGGTGTCATTTCCACGGCATATTGTACCACGTTGCAGATAACAAACCGGAAAGACACGCATTATATACATCTGCCTCCTCTGATTCAGGCACATGACCGACTGTGTTATCTGTTCAATATTAAAGCAAAATATGCATTATGCATTTGCTTGTAGAGTACAGACCTTTGTCAATCCATGGCTGGATGAGGGACATTCCCACGCCATGCATGTCGGGGGTAATTTGACCATAAGGTGGTCAACTACGAGATTATGAAGTACAGGGAGCACAGACATGGGGGTACAATAATGGAATTTGCTGCACTACCCTCCGTTGCTCACCCTGTAAGCTCCATTTATTTGTATCCACGCATAAATTCAACGCATTCATCATCAAGATGACGTAACCAGGTGTAAAAATATCTTGCCCTTGCAATTCAATGAATTGTCACGATTCATGGTTGTGGTTCGATGCATTAATAGGTATTTTATTTAGTACTACAGTGAATCCAACATGCTCCAGCGGTAGGAAGGATCACACCTTAAATGCAACATACAAATTGATAAAACATCGACTAACACGCAACTTTATACATTCATTATGAGCTTATGAATCTTATGTTCATCGACAAATTCCTTGTCAAGGCATGATCTATGCACTGCTAAATTAAGGCATCCCCAAGCCATCGTATCTTCTGACTACGTGTTGCAACGATCCGCCTGGCACCTGCACACAAGTTAGATTCACCACTCCATCTCGGCGGTGGCCGCCCCCCCCCCCCCCACGGGCGCTTTTCCCTCCTTTGACTGCGATTCCGTCGCGAGTTTCGACCACCAGCCACCATCATCCCGATTACATCACAACAAGCCTCATAACGACAGCCCTTGAGGTTGTTGACGTGTTTGTACTGAACTAACCTCCCCATAGAAGTTAGTCAGTTTAACACGAAGGCTTTCGAGACCAATATTATTTATAAGCATTCATGAACCCCCCCCCCCCCCCCTGGCTCACAAGTGACGACATCACATTTTATCCCTCTATTTAAAAACGAAACAGGAGGATTTCTCCACAAATCTGGCTGTCGTCTGATGTTGCTAGATGTATTTACTGGCGAAACGTTGTACTCCAAATGTAAATGTTGTGGATTTACTCTGCAACACACCGGTGTGCTGTACTAGTAACAAATTGGAATGTTCTGTTTACGTGACAAACCTTCCTAATTGGCTGTCTGGTGGCGGCGGGTTTAATGACACATTATTATTTACGCGATCTCACCCAAAAAAACTCTATTATGAACAAACCTGCTTGTCAATTACGCACACTGCTAATGCAGGCGTATTGAAAGTGATTTACACTTTGTGGGGGTGTATCTTTTGTTCTATGATCACAAATGGCTCCCAAGCTCTGACCAGTTGCTTTATAGATTCCTGCACTGTACTTCAAGCCATAACCACTGCACATGTAGCTGGGTGTGGCTCAAGGCCGACAGCACACACGGTGTAGCGGGGAACGCGCGCTCCTCGCCGTGTCGAGCGGCGTGGGCCTGGGGAAGAACCAATGGTGCCACAGCCCGTGATGTGCACAGTTATGTGGGTGACGGCAGTGTGCGGCGTGCAGACCATTCAATCATCATCATCATCGGCCATGGTCTATCCACTGCATGACGAAGATCTCAGCAAGCCATCGCCACCACTCCGCGGTCTTGCAATGCGACAAACCGTCTGGCTGCTGCTGCTGCACGCTGAACAGATTTCATTCCTCCGTTCCAATGTGGACACGGTCCTGGGCGTGTTCCCTCCTTTTGCTGCGGCCTCCTTCATTCGCTTTAAACATCAGCCATCATCCTTTCCAGCAATATGTTCCGGCCAAGCCCACTTCTATCAATGGTCAATATGATGTCTATAACCTACATATGTTCTCTTTAATCCATGTGACATGAATCCATGTGACGTGGATAAAAAAAAACATATGCCTTTCAATGGCAAGGACATTTTGTACACATTTCATAAGTAGATCGTGTGAAGACGGTCAGACTGCATATATGGGGAAAAAAAATCGGTGTCCATGATCAATCCAACTTTTGGGTCGATTCATCTTAGCCGACAGTTCAGAACCAATATCAGAAATGCCACACTGCCATGCTGAAAAGACAGTATCTCCAGACAGTCAGTGTAGAAATATATACCTTATAAATTGTGTGTAGAGATAGAAAGGGAGAATAAAAACAATACATGTTGCTGAAAATCTAACTTACTCAACAAAAGACACTTCTGCTCCATCTCAATTCATAACAGAAAAATACAATCTCTTAGGCGTTTTCTTAGAATGAGGTGCACGCACATCTGCGTCAAGCCCTGGTGGATGGGGAGGATTTATGGATTTCTGTGCACAAACCAGACACAGATGTTGGAAGTAACTGATAAAGCATTGTGCAAAGATATATTTTTTTCCTGAAGTTCTGCCAGCCTAAAGAACAAACTCTAAATATAAACACATGTGCCAACGACCCACATACATAGAGTTGGATACAGCGTGGCACGAAAAAGATACCTCCAAAGGAAACAAAACTATTACGTTCCACCAGTGCAGTTTAGTGCTTTGTTATATTTTTTTTACTGTAATATTTATTACACTTGTTTACCACGGAAAAGCCTCACCGAGTCCCATGACTCTTTTTTCAGGAGGTTCCTGCCAAGATTTTACAGGAGGGAGCAATGCTTTCCATGTAATATATGCGGGTAATTTTTCTAATGTGGGAAATTTGGATCATGATGCTGGCACACAATGGCCTACTCTTGCATATGACATCACAGCACCACAGACCATCCAGTGTGAAGCAGTATTATTATAATAACCATGAATAAACCACAATTACTGATCAGGGTGGTCGCTGAATTCGAGCAAGGAACCTCATGCGGCATGCAATGAACACACCTAGGCCATGTCACACCCCCCTTAAAGGAGCATGGGGCAATGCTGATCTTCTGTGTACAGCTGTGAATCATTACCTGAGTTCCACTATCCTATGGTGGGGGCAAGTCTATCGACAAGACAATTACTGTTGACATCCACAAAGTGATAGTCATTTTGACCTCTAAGATAGAATGGCAGGTCAACCTCAACCGATTATTGAACTCGCAACAATATATTGTGAGATGCTCACTAACCACTGGTCATTATGACTGTAACAATATTTTTTGACAAAATATATGACATGTAAATGTAAAATATATTATATATGTTAAAACGTGGACTGTCGTGGATACAAATAGACTGTACTGTTAAGGAATAGACCAGGTATCAGTTGACAAAAAGCATATTGTTAAAGTCTGTTGAAAGAAAAGGATTAAGGGCGTTGGCCAGACTTTGCACTGCGTGTGCTTTATGCTGCAATGTGTGTATTAAGATAGCTGCCGCTGTGGGCTATTAACTGTTTTCCAGCAGGCAAGCAGGCCCAATAAACACCAGTGTACTGAAGCAGAGGTTCATCTTGAGCGTAAGACACATGCATTAAGGTTCCTGTTTAATACCATTGTCAACGTCACAGTCAGTCAATTTTAGATCATGTGCACACATGCGCTCTTTGAGGGAACAGTAGTCAATTCCCCTCCCTTGTGTCAAAATCACAAGGGAATTTTAGCAGCTGTTACTTTACGTCCAGCAACGATGCAATAGTGCCAACCGTAGTTGCTTGCACTGCTCCCTTATGCAATGCTGGGGTGGTATGTTGACTGTAACGTAGAGCGGAAGCTACATTTGCACCCTGTCCACAAGGTCTTTTTGTTGGGAGGCCAAAAATAACCAGTGTTGACATTTCAGCCGATAGGCTTTCAATAGCCTTCAATAGCCAACATCTACACAATCCGCAGCATTTCATTGCTTGGCGTGTTTTGAATTCCCTTTTATGCCTGTTAACCGCCGAAAACGCTGATGAAAACTGCACCACACAAGAGCCCAATGTTACTGTAAAGCACCAGTGCATCATCCCATTGTTATTGTTCAAAGCAATATCTTGACCCAATAAAGAAGCCAACATCAACAATAAAATAAAAATCTGCAGACACACAAAATTAAATATACTCCGGATAAAGGGGAACAAAAACTGTGCCACGTGCATACGAGAGAATGTATGATTACACGCACTATTTTCATAGACGTCTGGCTTGTTCACCGTGCATCAGTGGACGTTTCATTGTGATTCAAGGGTCAAAATTGTCCCCGAACAGAGGGTGGGAGTAGTGGTGGAGGTAGGGGAGGTGGTGGGGGAGACGGGGACAAGAGAGCAAGCGGAATGCTAAGAGCAAAATGCTTGCCAGGGACTGTCTGCTCGTATTAGAAGCTTGGGGTTGACGAGTGGCAGGCAAGATAAATTATATATCAAGAGTGGCCCGATAGAGGAATCGTGGGGGGTGCGTGCACCAGCAGGAAAAAGATTTCACTTGGCAGGATTTGTATTGCTAACCTTTGCAGCACTGGGATGCGGCACAAACGAAAATATATTTTTAAAAGTAGACGTTGATAAATTAAAGGCATTGAAGGTACTAAACTGAAGTTACGTCTTAAATTATGTTAAATAATAAAAATGCTTAAATAATTATTTATGCCTTCAGGCAGATTACACGAGATTGTAATTGCTCGACAAAAATCTTAACCTTTTGAACCAACAATTTAGCTTTATTATTTTAAAAAATCCCTCCCGATTTTCACTTTTAAACAAGAATCCTAACTTAAACCTCTTATAATATACACAGGCTCAAAATAATAAGAGCTTCTTACTGTAAAAACTTGGGAGGAAAGCTGCGGAGAATAATGCCTTTGCCTTCCCACAATTAACTTTGATTGGCGGCACCCATCAGTAAGAGGTTGTTCAGCTCAAATTCATCACACAGGCAAACAGATAAATTACACACCTGTTCATCAAATTGATTTTTTTTCAGGAAAGGATAACGCCACTTTTGATTTAAAGCTTTCGTGATAATGTTGAAGTTTTGTGCAAAACTAGCTACTACTGGCCAAGACTAATTTGAGAATCTATCGAAATTTAAAGAAATCAAAATAACTTTAACCGTTCGGATAGCTACCGCCTTAGTGCTGCGTGGAAGCGAATCATCAAATAATACATTATTTAAATGCATGCCTACAAAGGGCAGCGTACTTTATTAGGCATTATCGTTGGTAGGGCTATTTTAATAAACACAATAGACAGGAAGAATAAGTTCAAAGGGCTCACATAATGCACATGCATAATGTACGTGGCATCAGTAATCCCCCCCCCCACATTGTGCAAGAGCTCAGAAGCGCCTCTATATAACGAAACAGTAAGACTATGGGGACCTCATTTGCCAGTAAAAATATGATAATTGGTTCTTTACCCTTCTATCTGGCAACAAAACTGACACCTTTTTGCAAGGAGTCATGTTTGCATAGACCGCAATACCTGCAGTCATAATACAACAAAAGAACATAACTCTGATAATGGTCCAACCCATGTGAGACTAGGCTCTAAGGAAAGCTGTCTCGGGTGTGGACCAATCAACTTCAAGGACAGTGCACATTATCAGAGTTATGTTCTTTTGTTTGTATTATGACTGCAGGTATTGCGGTCTATGCAAACATGACTCCTTGCAAAAAGGTGTCAGTTTTGTTGCCAGGTAGAAGGGTAAAGAACCAATTATCGAAACAGTAAGACTTCTCCACAAATCTGGCTGTCGCCTGATGAGGCTAGTTGTAATTACTGGCGAAACGTCGTACTCAGATTGTAAATGTTGTGGCTTGGCTCTCCAACACACAGGTGTGCTGTGCTCGTGACAAATTGGCATGTTCTGTTTACGTGACAACCCTTACTAATTGGCTGTGTCAGGTGGTGGTGGGTTTTAACATGTATATATTTACGCAATCTAACCCAAAAAAAACTCTATTATGGAAAACTATAAACTACAGGGTGTTTCAAACAGATGGACCCAATTTCAAAGCAGTATATTTCACGATGGCAACATGTTACAATTACACAAAAAGTTACAAACGGTTTAATGAGTTATCAAGTTTTACTAACCATTTTATTAATGCTCTATGTGCCCTCCACCTGCTGTACAGACAACATCGAGACAATAGTTGAATTCGTCCCAAACGCCTCTCAAAGTGTCTTCTTCCACTAAAGTCACCGCTGCCGTGATTCTGTTTTTGAGGTCATCCAGATTAGTCGCTAATGGTGGCACAAAAACAAGGTCTTTGACGTATCCCCACAAGAAAAAGTCGCAGGGTGTGATGTCTGGGGATCTTGGGGGCCAAGAGTGTAGCGCCAAGTCTTGGGTCCCGTGCGACCTATCCAACGTTGGGTCAGTTTGTCACTTAGAAAACGTCGAACCTGCAGGTGCCAATGTGGCGGTGCTCCATCTTGCTGAAAAATGAAGTAATCGGAATCTTCATCAAGTTGTGGAAAGAGCCATTTCTGCAGCATTTCGAGATACGCTTGCCCCGTATTTGTGTTTCCCTCGAAAAAGAAAGGGCCATAAACCTTTCTTTGAGAAACAGCACAAAACACGTTCACTTTCAGGGAATTACGCTCATGCACTACAGTTTCGTGTGGATTCTCTAATCCCCATATGCGCACATTGTGACGGTTAACTTTACCGCTTAGATGAAACGTTGCTTCATCACTAAAAATCAAACGCAGTAAGAAGCTGTCGTCCTCCATGTTCTGTAACATTGCATCACAAAATACTACACGCTTTCCTTTGTCACCTGCACGAAGAGCCTGTACCATTTGCAACCGGTATGGCCTCATGATTAAACGTCGCCTTAACACACGCCAGACAGTCTTATGAGGGATCGCAAGTTCTCGGCTGGCACGAGTGGACTTGCGTGGTCGCCCTGTGCTCTTCCCCTTACATAAACAGCCTGTTTCCTCAAATTGTCGATACCAACAACGAATGCTCTTTCACATTGGCGGATCAATGCCAAAACGCTGTTGAAACGCACGCTGCACCGCAATTACGGATTCAGTCTTGCTGAACTGCGGAACGCAAAACGTCTTGTGTTGCGGGTCGCCATCTTGCAAATGACTGAGGCGAGGGGCTGTTTGTGCGCTGGGAGAGGCATCTAGCGGTAATCATTTGAAACTCTATGCCCCGCCCTTTCAAGTGGTAAGAGTTTCATTCATGGGCGGTTCGTGATTGCAGAGATAGTGATTTCAAATCAGGTCCATCTTTTTAAAACACCCTGTATAAAAAAACAATAAACTATTTTTATTTCACCAGATAAGGCCTACTAAAATACATAGCTATTTTTCATTCGCGACCTGGCCACAAACTATAGTTTAAAGTGGCTTATCAGGTGGAAATTTATAGCAGCCAAATACTCTAAACAAATGTTTCTAAATGTGGAGGGAAAACCCGGAGGATCCGCAAAAAAATCCACGTGGTCACGGGGAGAAAATGCTCCAAAAATACAGGCGTTAGGGTCAGGATCACACCCACGACCTCCTGTATACCAGGCGAAGCAGTTAACATCTCGTCACCGTGGCACTCCATGACCCACATAGCATGGGGAGACCCTTATCCAGCATTGGATTGACCAAAGGGCTGCTTGCACATGTACACAAGTGAATGTCTCCCCATTCATGATCTTTTCCACTGTTCAAATGACACTATCGTTACGTAACCCCCTACCTATCTTTTTAGTTGCCTTTTTTCACAACATGGGTCTCTCCCCCACTCCGATACAGCATCTTCAGATGCCATTGCATTTATAATTAATATCAATTACTATTGTTTTGGACTATATGTGTATTCCGTATCTTCCGAGATCATCTCATCAGCAGTCCTCATAAGCTAAGCGGTCTTAAGCCTGGTGAGTGCTCGACCGGGTGAGTCACCATGAGTGTCACAGGCTGTTGCAGAGCTATGCTGCAGGCATAGCCTCAATCGTTGAACTGTACGTCTATGGATCCACGTGTCTTCACAACCAGTATTTACCAACGTGAAGTAAAGAAAAAAACCTCCATGACCCACGTGGCATGGAGAGACCCTTACAAAAGGGCTGCACATGTCCACAAGTTGGTTATCTCCATATATATAAGGCAAAGTTGTGAGTATGTGTGTCTGTTCAAAATGTTTAGCTGCTTCCCGACATGCAACACACATGAAATTTGCCATGTGGGTACTTTCCAGACTGTACACCATGCACAAATTATAAAAATACACTTTTTGGGGGGGGGGGAGGGAGCTCAATAATGCATATATTTTTTGCACGGCAAGTGAGCTGTGACGTCAAATCTGTCATGTGACCCACGCATGTGGAAGTGTAACGCATTGGAGTGTAGTGGTTAGCGCGCTGCGCTACGAACCCGGCGACCAGAGTTCGATTCCCGCTCACGGCCACCACCGGTGACGATTATTTGAACCAGTCCTGGGCCTCCCTAGGTCGACTCAGCCTCAAACGAGTAACTGTTGTGGTGTGAACATCGCCACTGGGGAGACAAAGGCGGCCGGGTGTGGTGAATCCAAGTCCCGGGCAAAGCCGGGTAGTACAGCTAGTACATTTATAAACCACAAAGCCACTATATAATGCACCTGCTGACACCACATCATAGAATGTTTGTTTCTTTGGAGAAGCAGCCACTTGAAAGGTATCAAACTCCCTGCGGAAGAGGACCAATGAGCTTAGCGGTCATTGCTGCTACCCTCATCCACTCTCTCAAACTCCCCACCTACAGGACCGACGTTCCCAGGGTGTTAATTTCCAATACTGTGAAGAATAGCAGCTGACTTTGCGCTTGAATGTGCCAGGCATGAGGCATGAGATAACATTAATGTGCCTTCCTTCACACTGTATTCTCCATCACGCTTATCTACACACGTCAGTGGTATTCCACTACAAAACATTACATGTAGGGAAACCCACTGAATATTTATTCATGTTGATTATGAAACTTATGATACATGCACAAAATGGTATGCGTAAGAATGTACTTGATTTTATTCGTACGTGTTGTAGTGGGGGTGGAAGGTGCCGCAGTGGTAAAAATACTGGCCTATAAACCCACCCATCAACATAAGTTTGCATCTGAGCCATGGCTAACAACGGTCTGGGAATTGCTCATCTTTAAGATGTAAAGAAGAGTCCTGTGGATAGCGGGATTGACAAAAAAACAACAGCAGTTGGTGAATAAATGACCCAGTCATGGGCACTTCCCTTCGCTCAACTGTGCTGATAAGCATGGTGACTGACATGGCATGGGAAGGAAATATTTTAACAGTGAAGAAACAAAGGATTGCCAAACTATTATTGTTTTAATTATTGCATGTTACAATGGGTATTATTTTCATTGGTGCATTGTCTGTTAAAACATGGATGTGTGTGTGTCCATCTGTACGTCTTCCTGAATGTTGATGACTCTCACCTGATTAAGTCAGTGATGTCAGTTAAATATATTTATAAAGACGATCAATTTGAAGTTATTGTAATGTTCTGACTTGCCCCTACTGGACATTTGTAAAAAAAATAGCGTTATAGCTCATCAGATTCCTCCAGCATAATTACATATTCTGATTCTGTACTTCAAACAAAGAAACGGACAAAGACAATGGAAGAAAGGCTGAAGGGTGCACAAAGGAGCATGGAGAGAGATACATGCTTGAAATTACGGCACAGGTTTCCATACATTTATGCAGGTTTGGATTGTACGATTTCTTGTATATGTGGCTGGCTAACCTATTTCTACCCAATGATCACTAAATGTGGTTTGAATCCACTCATATGCGGTCGAACATGGGGTAACATTGCGTGTACTGTATCCACGACTCGGCAGCCAGCCGTCTTGTGCGGAGCATTGTGTGTTTTGGCGACTGTGCAGTCGATGCTACGCGATTTCGCTTTGTGCGCCCCTTTATTTTTGGAATGCACCTACCGCGTAAAGCAAGGCAAACCTATAGTGGGACAGAAAAAAAGAACACGGCTTATCATGAGAATATTGAAAATTCAATTTTTTTATTATTATTAACGTCTAATAAGCCAACATGGAGCAGTCAATACACATACTGCCCGTGGGTCAATACGCATGCTGAATGGGATGGAAGCTTCGTCTTAAGCACTTGATTAGCCTGGCTGTACCACCACGGTGGGCCCCACACCGCTATCTGTAGGAGACAGCGCTGTCAATCTACATCAGCCTGAAAATTGACATCTAAAGCCCCGACCAGCTTGATGTACCGATCACGGAGGTGTGTAGCCTAGCAACAACGGTGGTGTGCAGCAGGCATAGCTGTGTGTGCCGGGCGGCTCAGCCGGTTCAACACACGCTGGAGATAAAAAAAAGAAAAACAGGAGCCGTCTCCCGGTGCGCAGTGAGAATCTATGGGATAAAGCATGCATAGTTTTATTTTCCAAGTGGGGGTTCAACGGCATTTACATTTCAAAAAAAGATAGAAAATGAGTGAAAATCCTGTTCAATAAATATTCTGAGTATTGCGTCCCTTTAGTCAATACGCTACTGGATCCCGCGTGCAGCAATAGCCACACACAAACCCCACTCATTGCTTCCCAGAATTGTGTCTGCGCACAAGCTATGGTGAACATGCTCTACATAATTAAGGCATTACACACATCTTCTTGGTTCTTTCGGTAAAGTCACGTAGAAGGGAAATAATAAAATAATAAAATAAAACATAATAAAATACAATTCTCACGACGTTTCAGCCACAACGCAAGCAGCCGTCCTCAGGTGAAGAACAGGGCTGTCGGAAAGACAGGGTCTTTCGATAGCCCTTTTACGTGACTTTACCGAAAGAACCAAGAAGATGAATCCCTGCAGTCACGAAAGCTTTTAGATTGAAATTTAGCATTACACACAGTTGCAGTTTATATTTATGAGAATGCACGTGCAATTCCATAGTCAGTCCACTGCTGGAAGACAGATCCTCCCCATGCCATGCAAGTCACGGGGGTCTTTTGAGCATGCTGATGAGGAGTGCAGGTTGGTAATGGTGAGGATCAAACACGTGGGAGCATAGACGTACAGTACAATAATTTATTTGCTTAACTACTCTCTGCTATCTTCTTGGTTCTTTCGGTAAAGTCATGTAGAATGGAAATAATAAAATAATAAAAAAACATAATAAAATAGTGAGAATAATAGTGAGAAATATTTTATTATGTTTTATTTTATTATTTTATTATTTCCATTCTACGTGACTTTACGAAAGAACCAAGAAGATGAATCCCTGCAGTCACGAAAGCTTTAAATCGAAATTTACTCTCTGCTACCTAGCAGGTAGCCCCACTACTCTATGGAAGGCAACCTGTGTTATGCATGGTGGTAACTCATCCAAGCATTGTACAGGCTCGCAACTGCTTAGCTTCTGGGGTCTGACGAGTTCAGGTGCATTCTGGCTAATCGGGTCATTCCAAATAAATACCAGCACGTGACCAATTGCATTTCATTACACATTACTCATCACAAACGTATGCCATTGATCAAAATCTATGGATGTGCACGAAACCTCGTGTTACACGTGGTCAACAGCAATGGCATGGCGATACACCTTTGGACGTACATTCCAACCCTGCTTTTTGTTAAGCCATGCTGCTGTCTGCCTCGCGACACTGAATAAATGCAACCTTTAAATTTTAAAGAAGCGGCACTTAACGGCAGCGGAACTACAAGCTCAGCACTGCCTTTATGCCATCAGTTCTAAGCCGATTATTTAGCACTGTGAAATAATGACTCACATCTACTAACCCTCCGTGTTAACTCTCTCGTTGCTAAACAACCTTGGAAATGTATGCATTTTGATTGCAACATATCATATTCATACACCCAGCTATTCATAATTATCAGCCATGAACTATCCACTGCTGCATGGAGGCCTCCAAACTCCAAGCCGTCGCCATCTCTCATGGTCACGTGATTCGCCAATTAATTTAGCACCCGCACTTGAACCAATTCCAACACGCCATTCTCCATGCTGGATATCCTCCTGAGCTCGTTCGCTCCTTTGGCTGCCATTGTGGCATTAATCTCAATCACCGGCCACCATCCCTTCCAATCATGTGTCCTGCCCAAGCCTAGTTGCTGTCATAAGCAGGCAAGATGATGTCTCTAACTTGTATATATTCTCTAATCCATGTATTCCTCCTTCTGTCAGTGTAATATCCAAGTATACACCTCTCCATGTTGACTTGTGCATTCTCAGCCTTCTATTCATTTTTTACAATATCAGCATGCTACTGAATATAAATGGCATAGATGCTATAAAAGCAATTATCATGCACCTTAATACACTTATTATTGCACTTGGTTACATAAAAATGTCTCCCAAATCTCAAACATTTTTGGGAGGGTCCTGTCAAGGTTTTGCAGTAGGTGCAATGCTGTTACGTGTAATTACAAGTGAATAATCTGCAGGTAATCTGAGCATTGGGACATTTTGCCAACATTGGTTGAAGCGCATGTTTTGAGATGTGCAAGAATCAACTTAACTAATGTATTTAGAGGCATTGTTACATGCCCAATATTCTGGCATTTTGAATAAGCATGTATTGCATTGTATTAACACATACATGTGTGTGAATAAACAGCACTATTTGCAGCCAATTTCGAAGTGCCATGTATTTAACCCTTCTGGTGAATATCACCTTTAAGATGCAACCTCAGTCAGTTATCTTAATGTATTATTGTGAAATGAGTCCCAAAAAACGAAACCTTAGACTGTGCCAAATGTAAGAAGCCACCATTACTCCTGGCCTCAGTCAAATATGATTTAACAAAGGTTTGGAAGCTAGAGAGAACATCAAAGGGCCTGGTGCGTATATCCTGAAACCAAGGCTACACAATACGCACGTTTCTCCTACGACGCAGACAAATGGGGCTATTCATGGTGTGCATCACAAACCAGGCTCATCGCTATGTTCCCCCGAATGGACAAAAACCCCATAGTCCTCGTGATCAATTTCATTTGCCTTCCGTCATGAGCCACCAATCCCATCTTGCAGCTTTGTTTATATAATGAAAGAAATACTGAAAATGAACCTCCACAAGGAGATTAACTATGCCAGTGAAAAATACAAGCCGTTAATGTTCAAGAAGAGCTCTTCAAGGTGACAAAAGCCTCAATAATAATTATTGACCAGAAAAATCGTTCATAAAATCTCTTTACAACCGTTACAATAAAAAATAGACAATGTATATTGAAAGCTCTAAATTTATATAATCGTTTCAAGCAAGTTAACTATAAATTAAACTTTTATTTCACTAGGTAAGGCCCACTGATGAGATATGTAGCGTTTTCAGAAGTGACCTGGCCACAAATGATTGCTGCACGAAGTGGCTCATCATGTGGAAATGTATTGCAGCCAAACACTCGAAAGGCATGCTTCGAAAGGCATGTTTCTAAACATGTGTTTAAAACATTTAGTGATACTAAATACATGAGCTCGAAGTATGGTGAAACCACCTCCATGACTGAAAATTGTGGCAAGATCTTTTAAAAGAACCAACAAGTACTTTGGTGGGCAGTGTTGTTTTTACTTAATGTTTTTTTTCATACATTTATCTTAAAGTAAATCTTGTTTATCTGCAAGGTATTCAGATTCATGTTCTCAGTAGCATCTGTTACTCTACAAAACACTTCTACAAAGTCTCATCAGCAAGGTGAAGTCCGTATGCCACTGGGTGTCACGTCATCGGGGCAGATATCCCACAAGTGAATTTGCCCAAAGATGAAAAAATTGTTCTCTAGGTTCATTTTTCGAAACATTTTTCCCCCAGCACATTTAGCCCGGTCTATGGCCAAATCACCCAGGCCTCTTACCAAAGCATTCAATCTTATCAGATTTCAGAAGCCAAGCGGGCTTGAGTGTCAATATTGCCTGAACGGGTGACCCCACCATACACACAATAGGCTGCTGAGGGGTTATGTTGTGGGAAACAAGAGGGCAGCGTAGCAAAAGTGATGTTGTACTGTACTACACTCTCACATCTATGCTCCCCACCTTGTTGGGAGGCTAACATCCAGCAGTGACTTTACAAAAAAGGGGCTGCAGATACATTCTTATACAATTAAACTGTAAGCGTGTAACACCTCAACCCAGTACAATACGAACTTTGAGCACGGCTTATGTGCAGGCAATGCAATTCTGGGAAGCGGTCTGTGGCTCTTGCCACACACATGGCACTGCGGAAACAACACAGCCCGCTGTATTTCACCACGTGGGCTGGCATAAAGCGCACTGCTGCCTGCTGTTCGGAAGTAGGCGCGAGGATGCCACAGTCAGTAATGCTGGAAGTTCTGGCGGCAGGAGACTTGCCAAATTTGTGCACAGTGTGTCACTTGACTCATACTGTACATATAACTTACATGATTTACTAAAAAAATTCGAATACACAAAGAGGGCTTTTGGTCTCGAGACAGCATGTTTGTTCCAAGGTTTTTTTTGTAGTCCATGGCTAGCATCTAAATAGTTCCCAAGAACTGCTAAAAAAACTAATGGAAATTGATTCACGTGTCAATTCAATGTAGGTGTACAGCTCTTTTGTCAACTCGCAGCTGTATAAGGACCTCACGACACCGTGCAGGTCGTGGGGGTTATTGGACCACAATTTTCAAATATGATTCGTGTGTATTAGCTAAGTCGAGGAGCATAAATATTGGGGCAAAGTACGGTACAACAATGGAATTTGTTGCACTGCCCTCTGCTGACAATGTAGCTACGCAGCAGAGCACAACACTTATTGTATGGATGGTGGTTTCCCATTCAAACAGTGCCGGCTAATTCGTGGTTTTCTTCCAAAATCTGACGAAATCGGGTGCATTATGGGTGATTGGGTCACAGGAAACCATTCCAAATAAGCATATATCATATATATTTTTTTCAAATGACCATATCGACTTATCTATTCACCACTAAATCAGTAATGTCACAGAAATGTTTAAGCACATGCTGTTTTTCTACAAAATTAATGTTTGCTAATAATTAGTGAGGATTGATGATGTGGCATGGGAAAATGTATTTATTTTAAATGGTTGTACGAGTACGGCTGCGATAGTACTTTTTTGAGACTTCATTATTTTTGGGCATCCTATGGCTGCTGTGTCACATGGGACAGGTGTGTCCCATCATTGAAGCTGGCAACACATTTTTTCAGCACTCTGCACAGAGTTTAAAGTGCACCAGTTCTCAGAGCACAGAAAGGTCACCGCAACGATTATTTTTCCAACCGCCAACAGTAAACGTGGCACCCATAAATGGCCATTCTTCAAATTGGCACACTGAATTCAGGCTCCTGACCCACAGGTGTTGCGGACATTTTCCATTTATTAACTTCGGAAGGATGCTGTTAGCTGGAAACACTGACCAGAGCACGTGTCCTGGTGAATTAGAACAGCAGCATCTCCCCTTGTCCAAATCAGCAACTGCTGGTTCATATTTTGGCATCACAAAGGGTGCATTTAGACATGGATTTAAGTATTGTTGTATATAATTTTTTGGGGTAATTTCTTGCCGTGTTTACACAGGAGCAATAATAGGTTGAGTGTTGATGGGAAAGACCAATTGCTTGCACTTATTTCATCAGTTCCCTAGCAGTGATGCACTAAACTGTACTAGTAGAATGCTAATGTTTATAATGCATACACAAGTCATATTTGACTTACATAAACATTCAGAAAATTAGAGCATAGTTCTTGGTTCTTTCGGTAAAGTCACGTAGAAGGGAAATAATAAAATAAAGATAAAACAATAAAAAAATTCTCACGACGTTTCGACTGCAACACAAGCAATCATCATCAGGTGTGAAATCCACAGCAATAATTTATTTTTTCAAATGTTCTTGCTGTGGATTTCACACCTGATGATGATTGCTTGTGTTGCAGTCGAAACGTCGTGAGAATTTTTATTGTTTATATTTATATTATTTTATTATTTTCTTTCTACGTGACTTTACCGAAAAAACCAAGAATATGAATCCCTGCAGTCACGAAAGCTTTAAATCAAAATTTTGAGCATAGTTCTTAAGGAAAAATAACATTTTATTTCCATTCAAAAGTGGTACTTATTCTGCAGTACGTTGCCACAATATGTATAGCCATGTGCACAAAAATGTAAAATATGTACGGGCCCCACGGTGATGAGATGCTAACTCCCTTGCCTGGTATGCAGGAGGTCGTGGGTTCAATCCCAACCCTGATGCTTGTATATTCGGAGTTTGTATGTTCTCCCTGTGGTCACGTTGCTTATTATATCAGGGTCCTCCGGTTTTTCCCTATATAGGATATGTAGCATTACTTCACGTGACGTTTCAATTTTGAAATATGTGCAGAATACTTTGCAATACAGGAATTGTCAAAAATGTCATTCATCTTGTAACTCAAAGAATTAGGAATTGTTTATTGAAGTTCCAGCGATTTGTCTTCATGGATGGAGACCTGATGCATCGTCGTCATGGGCATACTGTGACCATACTTCACCACACTCGTCAGAGGTGGTTGGTGACGTTATGGTGTTGTCCAGAACCAATTTACATATCACTCATCACTGATGTTAGCCGTGGCCTGGAATCAAATATCAGGGTTTGTAGTACAGTTTGATAACCACATGGCTACCACGACACTTATTGACGACCTCAATTGTCCTCTAACCATATTTCAAACACAATTCATCAGCTTGTTAATACCGTAGTCATAACCTACAGTAATACCTATGACAATATGTTTATGTATCTAATCAATTAAGACCTTAGTGGTAAAGATGAAGAACGAGTTGTATAGGTGAGAAGGTGCTTCTGAGATGTGGCACGGAGTGGCTGGCGATTGTGTGTGTGGGCATCGTAGTTACTGCCTAATAGGCTGCATCTTGGCATGAAAAGGTTGCTTTGACACTGATAAAGGAGAGCCATCTAACTCCGGGCCAGCTCAGAATGATGTATTTACTCACTGCTGCTGGTAATTGCAGTATTGACTTACGTTTGACCCTTAATTTTATGTAAGTCTGTCAGGAGATATGCCCTCTTGGTTTGGATAATCGGTTGTTTGGAAAAGCGCATAACAGATACCATATCAAAACTATCACTAAAGTTTTGGGCGTGAAAAAATTGAGGGGGAAAAAAAACCTGGTAATATTTTTTTCCGCAAGGTTGTGCAAACTATTGGGAACTCAACAGTTTCTTATTCCTTCCTGTAATATTGTACGATATTTTCCACTTAAGCTCAATTTTGGCTTACAATGTCATTGCACCTCAGCACTTCGTATACCACAGTTGGTCACCCACAGACTCTGTGCCCAGACGTGTGGTCAGCTCTTAGACTGGACGAACAAACTGATTTGGCAAAGTGGTGGGGTCCTACCTATGCTGTTGTTTCCGTGCATGCCCTCAAGTTGGCAAGTAACCGTCAGAATTTCAGAAAATGCAGCCCAGGTCTATGGGAACCTCATTTGCCAGTAAAAATATGATAATCGGTTTTTTACCCTTCTATCTGGCAACAAAACTGACACCTTTTTACAAGGAGTCATGTTTGCATAGACCGCAATACCAGCAGTCATAATACAAACAAAATAACATAACTCTGATAAAGTGCACTGTCCTTGAAGTTGATTGGTCCACACCCGAGACAGCTTTCCTTAGAGCCTAGTCTCACATGGGTTGGACCAGATGACGCCAAAAGGCGCAGCCCAGGTCTTTAGAACATCCACTGGGGGACATTCAGTGTGGAGTTCCAGTGCATGCAGAGGTGGTGACTTGAAAGGCACCGAACATTATATACAGCAAGATGATAAATGAACGGATGCTGGTCGGTTGTTTATTTGGCATGTTGGATTTGTTTTGTTGTTGTTAGAAAGTCACACCCTAATTTGGGTTTATATTTTCATTTAGATACCAATTTGGCAGACATTTAGAAAAATAAGTGCCTAACAACCGAAGGCCTTGTTTTAATTTCCAAGATTTAAGTAAATATAAAGGACCTTTTCATAGAAAGTAAGGTCTGCAATCGAAAACATTTTCATAAATACCATCGTAATTTCTTCCTGAATAGTTCTTTCTGTTAATTGGTGTACAGCGCTTACACTGTTTGCTGTTTTGCAGAAATTTCTGATGCGCTACAGTTATGCATACACATTTAGAATTATGTATGTTTCCAATGTTTCTTAAAGTTCCTGGAAAACTTTGTGAGATGTGATATTTTGAACAAATACAATCACATCCCCAAGGCCTGCATTTTATTTGACGACTGTGAAAAAAACTATGCTGTTTTAATTTTACCAGATAAAACCGCCTGAGCTATATAGCTCTTTTTCAGATGCGACCTGGGTATAAATGATCACTCAATGACCTAGCTTATGTGGAAATTTATAGTTAGCCAAACACTCTAAATGCGTTTTTTTAAATATGG
>NW_024705038.1:0-33942 GCF_018977255.1 Callorhinchus milii
CGATGTTTTTTTTTATTCCTCTCTCTAAAATGCTCCCAACCCATGCCCACATCATTATTTGCTGGGTGGCGAAGCTTCCAATCGTAACGCAGCGAGCGTCGTAGCCATTCAGCCCTCCACAAAAAACACAATTGACCTATGCAATTGCCCCACCTACCTGCGCACGAGCGTTTGTTGTAAGGTTCACCGAAACGTACCAGCCGTAGCAAATTATTTGTCAATCGACTGTTGGGATGAAGCCTCCCTCACCTCCGTTTCGGCATGTTGGTTGTTTGACCATATTCTTAGGTTTTTTCGGTAAAGTCACGTAGGTAAAAAAATTAAATTAATAAAAGTAAAATAAAAATAAAATAAAAATCACGACGTTTCGGAGGCAACACAAGCTTCCGTCTTCAGGTGGAACCGTCACAGCACGATAGCTGTATCAAGTGAGAGAAATTCCAAGAACACAGTATTTGTATGTATACTGTTTGAGGATGGGAGGAGCCAAGGTAGGCCCTGAATATTATTTTTGTGAGATTCTGTGCGGCTGGAGCACGCTGAAGTGTTTGACCATACTTCACCACTACTGCTCTGTAATCGACGGGGAAGGAGGAAGGAAGGGTGATGCAGGATCAGCTCGCCTTTCACACGCCGCCGATGTTTGCCATGGCCGGTTGATCAAACCGCTGGATTTATTGTTGCATTGCGCGAACCACGGCACCACAATCATTGCTTGAAAACAAAACGGCACAGTGACACTCTCACTGCTGCAATACTTAAATGTTACTTGTAAAGGTACAGGCGAGGGAGCCCCCGCAATTGCTCGCTCAATCATGAAGGTGGCGGGTAGAGCCTCCAGCTAGAGAAGGGTGATATTTGGTCGACTCGTCAACGCTGACCAGATGTGTTTGGCAGAATTATGAGTACCTACACTTGACTCCACCACCACCACGCGAGACTTGCCTGCCACTCGACTAACTGTGGTGGACCCGACTACTGCGTATTGCTGGGTAGGCATTAGCACGGGGGGTGGGGGTTAGGATACTTGCACAATTGCTATAACTGCCATACCAGAAGGCGAAATCGAACCGCCGACCACTAGATTCACGATGTGTGCTGCTCCCTCCATAAATCTAACATTTACGCAGCATATTAATTCACATCAACTGTAAGCAATCCATTCACACGCACATAATTGCGTGCTTGTATGGTATCCAAATCACTTTTAATTGATGAATCAATGCACCATTATATTCCTGATAATTAGCATCTCGTTCTTCAATAGCGATGCCATGAGATGTTTTGCAATTTACAAGCACTTTTCTCGTTTGCTGTTTGCCCATCACAAATAATGCATTGCAATCAACGCCAGCCATTCCCGATCCACTGCTGGATGAAGCACTTTCCATGCTATCGCCATTGCGCACAAGGGCATCACCCCGAGCCATCGCGCTCATTGCGCCGCGTCTGTGCCGCTTGACAATGATCCTTGCCCCGGCGGTCGCATCCACGTGACGAGCAAGGTGATGAAGCCTTTCACGATCTCACTGCTGCTGTAACGTGGCTGGCATTGAGGCACACTGATGGGGGCGGGGTGAAGTCATGCCTGCAGCACCGGAACAACGCAGGTCGTGCCACAGAAGGCGCAACGCGCTCAGGGGCCGTTGTTTGCCCTTTCTGACAACTCCGTCAGCAGAACGCGACGCGGGGAACTTGCGCGCAAGCGTTCGCCAAGGAGGCGCAACGCTGCGGCGGTGAGGCAGCGTTCGAGAGGCCGTGGTCACGGTCGTGTGACCAAGCGGAGATTCGTGCGTGGCCGCAGTGCCGGATTATCGTCGTAGCAAAAGTCGCTACATATGTAGCTACGTGCCCTGCACTTTCAAGGCCCCGCGCTAAATGCTTTCAAGCTATCAATTCCGGTTCAGTGATTCTGCGCTTGCTCTATTACTATAGTACTATACCGCTTTCTACTTTTATGAACGACTGGGTGTTTAAGATTAGCGATTTGTCTATTATCTGGCTGTATAGCAAATGAAAAAATACAATTACTTTACCATGCAAGTAAAAAAATTCGTGTTTTAAAATGTAGGTGGTTTTTTTTATTTTATTTAGGGCCCTTTTATAACATATGCTACAGGCCCAGCACTCGCTTAATCCGGCACTGCGTGGCCGGTATGGTGTTTCTTTCATGTCTTGCACGTTTCAATCAAGGTTTGCGGGCCATACTTTGCAAATGCGCGAGACTTAATTTGGTTCTTTTGGACACGTGGTTTGATTGGCACATTGACCAAATATGAGCAGACGCAGAAAAACCGTCTGCGTCTCACGTCTCACGATAATCCCTCCTCTCTCGTGGTCCCCATTTACCTGACTTTTAATTACAGCCCTTTGCCAATCCACTCCGCGATAAAGACTTTCCCACACCGTGTCGGTTGTGGGATCTATTTGGCCGTATTTCACCGCACCGATCAGCGTGGGTTGGTGACCAGTTCAGATATATTGCTCGCCATTGACGTTTGTCGTGGCCAGGAATCGAACTGAGCGTGCCGCATTGCACGCTAACCACTGTGCAATGTTCCACTTGATATGCAACGCAGGAGCCCACTTTCAGATACTGCGCTCTCACCCACGTATGCTGGCACGCTATGATGTGAAAATGGTCTTGAACGAGCGCAGGTCAACATCGGCATACGTTGCCGAACGCGAGCATAACCCAGCACAATGCGCCGGGAATACGAATGAGTTGTGCGTACAGAAATCAGTGGCAATCAGTTGTGGTGAACCTTTTTGACTCAGAAGTAAGAACGCAAACCCGGTGCACTGCTTTTGGAAGGTATCCAAAAATAAATACCATAACAGCATGCCACTTCTGAAGGGGACAAGCAACTAAAAATATACATGGCCTGTTCTTTGGACATGTTGTATCTCACCCTGCACGCTACTTAACAAACTGAAAACTGCAACGTGCATGTGAAGGTCCGGACCACATGCTGTGCGAAAAAAAAGACATACAAACAGCGGGCTAAAGGATACGGCCAGGGCGTCAGTGATAGCCTCTGCTCGACAGCTTGCTGGAACCAACAGCACAGCATCACACGGCGGAGGAAAGTCTGCCAATGGCAACGTTCCACCAAAGTGGCCGTTTTTAGTCGGGCGTCCTCTACGGCTGCCCTCGTGGTTTCACTCATTAGCCGTCTCGTCCCCAAAGCCATCTTGCTTGCCCCCGCAACCCCTCCATGCCCGCCACTCCATAATAAAAATTTAGTACACTTGCCATTCTCATAGTGGAAGGCTATCACGAAAATATGTCTTTGTTTCAAAGATGGGCAGAGTTAGCCAGGTGGGGACGATGTTGCTAAAGTAGTTTTTTTTTTGTTCCCATTTTTGCAATTTGCAAATAATTTTCCAAATTTGTGAAATATGGAGCATCATGCCGGCACACATGGCCTACTCTTCTTCGACGAACATTACAGTATCTTTAACATCCACTGTGATGTAGATGGCTCTTGATTTTTTTGTCAAGTTATTACATCTGCACTATTAACCAGGGCAGCAGCTGGGTTCGAACATCACAACCTCTGCATAAAGCGGCACATGCAATGTCACGCGGCCATGTCCCCACCTCTAAAGCAATCTTCACGTTCGTATTATATACATGCACTCACATGCACAACTAATGACGACGATTGTAATTATGCATTTATTCTTGCATTTAACAAAAAGTTTGACAGGCTATATTTTAACAAGAATAGTTTTGTCTTAATAATTTTATTAATTGTGAAAATGGGCTTTTAATTTTACGTTTTTCATTTTAGTTTAACATGATCAATGTCACAGTTGCCCCGTTGCCTTTCCTTGCGAATTAAACAAACTCAGTTACGCAAGATTTTGCCCTCAAATATAAATTTAAAATAAATACTTGATGAACGTGAACATCAGGGTAGTGTGACGCAACTACTGCAAGAAGACAACACATATAACCCATGAGCATAGGTACACAGTCACATACAGTTGCAACGTTTCATTTGCGCCACATGGATGCAACGTGTCTGCCGTCGCATAAACCCCGCTGACCTAAGATCTTGATTCAAGTATAGATGGGGTTGGGCAGCATTGGCATCTGAATCACGTGGCCATTGGTCTGAGCCGGCACTGTTGAGATGCTTTGTTTGAGATCTGAAGCCCACTGCAGGCATAACGGCTTAAGAAAATATAATAACCATAGCTTAAGAGTGATTGGTTCATACATCAAAATGTTATTAATATTGGCTTACAATTTCAGACAGGTACAAAGAACACCGCTATCTCAAATAGCCGAAGATTGCAGTTTAGTATTCATGATAAGATAGACCCTTGAAGATATTTGGCAAAAGACAGCTGGTATCACTTTTGGGTCATTCTCCAATGTGACACATGTCTCTGCTGATGTAAAGGATTTCAGAATTGAAAATGCTTCACTCGGAGCAGAATTGAAAATGCTTTATAACAAATGATGTGGGCTAAATTAGACTGATATCCGTCACAGAAAAGAATGCCATTAGGCAGAATGTTCTTGTATCTTTCAGTGTCAGCCAACCAAATTACATTCGTAGCTTAGTGTCTCCCAAGAGAAATTCTGTAAAGTTTGGAATTGCATTTTATTCTTGAACCTTCTTATTTTCTCAATCAACATGCGCATAAACACATGAGTTCGTAGCAGCATATTATACAATGCATTCAAAAGAAAAAATATTCCCCCGTGAGTAAATATTTAATCGGGATATTCATTTGGACAGTAAAACAACTTAGCTAATTCATATGCAAAACAGAGGAACCATCCGGAATACCTTGAGGTCGTTTCTCCCACTCTCTTTTGAATTTTAGATAAATTACATTCGTTTGGCTCTTGGAGACTGCGGCATTTACAACGATATGTGAGACTCTTGAACATGGTCTGTTGTGTTCTATGGTTCTTTCGGTAAAGTCACGATGATATAAAAAAAAATGAAAATAAAAAATTCAGTGATTAAAAAATATCACGACGATTCGATCGCAACACAAGTGGTCGTCATCAGGAACAGGCAGGTTAGCCTCTGAGGGCAAGCTGTTTATAAAGGTTTAGAGATGAGCGGGCAGCTAATGTTGATGTAGGAGAAAGCCCTGACACCGGCAGTAGGTCCACACCAATCAAAGCATTGCACCTCGCTCCACGCACCCACCACTGCTGACGGTGGAGGTTTGTTATGATTTAGGCACATTTCAGCCAACCGCAGGTCTTAAATAAATTGTCTGTACATGTATTTATTTCAATGTTTCCATTAACTAATTATTATTATTTTTCTCGTGGATTCTCGCATCGCAGAATCATGAAAGCTGGCACCAGCTTGTGAGGCTTTAATCCAGCAGTGGATCGACCCGGGCCGACAATGATGATGATTACATTCTGTATTTGTGGTAGCATTCACGTGTTTGTGTCTTTAGTGCGTGCACATACTGGGTTCGTGCACATTGAGTCAAATCAGAATTGATAATTCGCGGTTCCGTAAAGTCTACACGTTTTGTTATTTGTATGTCTGAATGTCACAGCAAGAGGTCAAGCGCTTCTGTGCACATTATATATGGAGATAATGTGGCAGATTATAATCTGTGGGCTGGAACTGTGGTGCATTGGTAAAATCGAGGATCTATGAAACTGGCGACCGGACTGGCTTATGCCAATTGCAATCGGTCCCACCCTTCAACTCCCCCCCCCCCCCCCAATTTAATCATCTGGTGGTGAAGTATGGCAAAAAAAACAACCTCCATGACCGACAGTAGTGATAGTAAAAGTAAAACGATTTATGATGTGCGCATATTCACAAAATGACAGGTAAATTCAAAAATTGTGACTTGGAGGCGCGGAGCCAGACCCGGGGTACCTTGTACACCCGACAGAATTGTCTCTGAAATTGTTGGTAGATTGGATGCTCTGAATGTGCAGTGGGATGGAGTTCCAGATGACTAGGGATCATCATCACGATCCATGGGTAGATAGCCCATAGGTGTCCACTGCATTGTTGTCTTTTGTTTCTGCTTTCTTCTTTATTGTGCCAATATTCTCAAGTAGTGCCACATCTTTCTGGCACAATCTCTTACGTCGTCGTCAAGCCATTTTCTGTGAGGTCTTCCTCTCTTTCCAGTTCCTTCCATTTTTCCGAACCACGCACTTTTAATTTTCCTGCTGTTGTCCATCCTACAACGTCTCTAAATAGTTCCAGTTTACTTCTCACCACTGCATGCATCGTCATCATCAGTTGTCTTCTTCCATGTGCAACCTTTACCCTACTTCTACGTTGGTCACTCTTTTGGGTCCAGCTTAGATGCAGCAGTAATCCTTCTGTAGCAATACATTTCGAGTGCCACTATCTTATCTCTGTCAGTCAACGGGATGAGAACCCCAAACACGGTGTTCTGCCAGCGCGGTCCTGGTTCCGGAACAGCGAGTCGATCGAACGAAGAGGCCCTCAGTGCCCGGTGATTCTCTGTGGCATGATCAACATGAGATGTGGAGGTCTTCACCCATTGGTAGATTGAGAATGACTGGAATAGTTTATTTGTATTCTATTTGAATGTGTGGATATGGCAGATAAGGATCTAGACATATATACGATTCCCAATCAAACGTATAAGTATCTCACCGTGGAAGAACATTCAATACAAGTATTGTAACAAAAAGGCATACTTTTAACACCATCTGGCTAAATAGAAACTCGAGGTATCATGGGATGGGTTATTTCTGGGATCCGTCGTAGTCGAGTATGATTTCGCTCAAGGTTCACTTGTCCGTGTTGGGAGGTGGGCCTGGCTCGCCTTGGGTTCAGAGATGGCTGAATATGCCAATCTGTGCCCTGCAGATCTTGATACAGTGGGGGCATGGATGTCCACCCTGGAGCTCTCCCAATCGTCGTTGTCTCTGTCTCTAGTGTATGTTGCTTTGCGGCGTGCTCTTTTCCTGGCAATCAACTCTCTTCATTCGGCCTCTAAGTGCTGCGTTCCATTGTTGATTTTGGCCCTTGAAAATCAACAATGGATGTGATTATACGAGAGCAAATGCTAACGTTCAAAGAACTGATCAAGGAACTGAAAAAAAATATTCCAAGGACTCCATATTCCACAAACTCTTCTTCTTCTTGCACGTGTTTGCCCACCCATGCGGGGTCTGCTGTCCTTGCCAATCTTCTCCACACTGCCCTGTACTGCACCATCTCTCTTTCCACTCCTCGGGCCACCCTGTCCGATCGCACCACATCACCACCCACCTCTTTTTCTGCCTTCCTCTTGATCTATTTCCTTCCATTTGCATCACTTGGACCTTCTGACCCACATACTTTTCTTGCTGTCTCTTCACATGACCGAACCACACCAGCCTTTTCCCTTTCATCTTCTCTGTGATTTCTACCACCTTGAATCTTCCTCTCACTGCGTCATTTCTCACCCTGTCCATCCTTATTAAACCCAACATCCACGGCAACATCCTCATCTCTGTGACTTACTTACAATGGTCCTCCCTCTTTTTTTGCCCCAGCACTCGGCACCATACAACAGCACCGGTCTCACCACCGTCTTGTCCACTTTTCCCTTCAACCGAATTGGGACCCTCTTATCGCACACCACACCAGTAATCTCTAGCTATTTCAGTAATCCAGCCCTTGTTATCATCTCTCCTTCTAGTGATCCATCAGCACACATCGTTGCACCCAGGTACTTAAACTCATTAACTGGTCACGTCCAATTTGAAATTCTCCTTCTGGATTATTTCCACTGAAAATTTCCACCAAAAACCAGTCTTTGTCCGACTGATCCTCAACCCATTCCCTTCAATCTTTTGCACCCAGATCTTCAAATCATCTTCGACTACCCCTCCGCTTTCACTGCATAGCACAATGTCATCTGCAAACAGCATCCACCAGGGGGCTCCCTCTGAATATCTCTCTCAAGTGTTGTCAAAGGAGCTTCTGGAATCTCGCAGGGACATGGTAGGTCTTGAGTGTGGTTTCCACTAACTTACGGGGTATGGTTCCGTAGGCATTAGTTATATCTAGCTATAGGACTGCTAGGTCTCCTTGGTTCGCATCCTCGATGATCTTTGAGGTGAAGCTTGTGTGTTCAAGACAGCCAGAAACTCCTGAAACTCCGCCCTTTTGTAAGGAGGTGTCAATGTAATTGTTGACCAATATGAATGTTATGATAATTGTTTTTACCCTTCTATCTGGCAACAAAACTGACACCTTTTTTACTGGCAAATGAGGTTCAATGGTGGAATATTAATGTTGTAGCCTCTTTGCCAGGATTCCAAAGAAGATTTCCATTCCACATTGAGGAGTGAGATAGTTCGAAATGTATTGATGTCGGTGGAGTTTCTTCTTTTGGAATGAAACACTCCTCAGCAACTGCCAGCCTTGTGCGAGATACGTCTTCTTCCACGCTTCTTTCAGCAGCCTCCTAAGACTCTCGCAGTATTTGTACACCTTGTACGGAATACCATTCGGCCATGGCGCAAATCTTCCCCTCGCCTTCTTGAGAAAGTCATTCACCTCCCGCCACTGGGTTTAGACACCTCCTAGGGCATGGTGGGTTATCTGTTTATCAGTTTTGCCATCGGCTCCAGTTCCTCCTCACATTTGGGTCGCTGAGGACTCCACGAAGGTGCTCCTCCACCTCATCCTTGTTGCTTTGAGTCTCCTGACCTTTTGTCTCCCAGGAGTTTTGATAAGTGCTGGAAGGGATTATTTGTGGAGTCTGTCCTTTCCTTCATCCGCCTGCTTCTATCCCTACACAGGTCGACGCAGGGTCTTGATGCGATCTCACAGATTGTCAGGAATCTCCTTTAGTGATGGTTTTTATTCCCCCCCCCCCCCTTGCTTAGCGGAGAAGCTTTCTTCAGCCTCCACAGGTAGCCTGTGAGGCTGGTTATCTCCTTCAGACATCTGCTTTCTTCTTGGCTTGATATTTGCCTTGGATTTTCTCTCCTCCTTTCCAAAGTGGTCAGCTCCTCCTGCTCAAGACGATTGTTCAGATGGCTCGGATTTGGGCCCACATCTCGATCAAACATCTTCCATTCCATCTTTGCCGCAGCAACAGGCGAATTCGCAGGCTTCCTCCTCCTCGTCTCTCCTTTGTTGGTGTTCTCTACAGGTTGTCTCGTCTCTTGTGTGCCTTGCCTTTCCTGTTGATCTCATGTCACTCCTGTCTTGGCTGCGAATTTGGAGAGAAAAGCTATGATGATATGTGACATTAAAGCCTGATATGTAGGGATAGATATTACAGAACCTATAGTTAGGTTTAAAAATGCAAAACCACATTTTAAAAGGCTTTTGACGAAATCCTTATAAATATAGTTGTGTTTTAGTTGCCACCATATGTGTCTTCTGAGTGAAGTAAAAAAAAGAGATTGATTGTTTAGATCTACATCATGGGACCTCCTTTTCCAGTACCAAAATCTGTGAATAGGTTTTTTCCCCTTTTTTCTGGCAACATAAAAAACCTTTTACAAGGAATCATGTCTGCATTAACCACAATACTTGTGATCAAATGCAAAAAAAAAATACTCTGATAATATATGCATTGTCTTTGAAACTGATTGGTCCACACCAGAGATAGCTTTCACGCCTTTTGGTGTCCTCTGATCTAAGATCGTTTGAGACGAGGCTCAAAAGAAAGCTGTCTCTGGTGTGGACCAATCAGTTTCAAAGACAATGCCTATATTATCAGAGTATGATTTTTTTTTGCATTCTGACCACAAGTATTGTGGTTAATGCAGACATGATTCCTTGTAAAAGGTGTTTTTTTGTTGCCAGAAAAAAGGAAAAAAAAATATTCTCCGATTGTTAAGATGTTAATGTGTTAACATGCTGGAACATTACTTTTATATACTGTAATAGTAAATCTTGTGCAAAATAATTGGCTCACGGCAAGTCGCTAAGTAATGGAATGTCTGACACACAGACATGATGCTCAACAGGAAGTAAAACTTGAACATTGCAACAAACTTTGTCTGCACATTTTTTTTGTTTCATAATCACAAAGTCATTTAAAAAACAAGATTTTAATGTAGAATTTAGAGTACTGAATGTGTTTTCTCTGTACTATAAGCACAAACCATACAAATATAACAAATAGCAGGATATAGTGTTGGTCTTAGGTTATGAAGTCCGAAAAATTGAGTCGATGTCTTATTTTGCATCTTTAACGAGACGCATGATAAGAAAAATAAGCGTAATTTAAAATGATGTTGGCATTGTGAAAATAATAATGAAATTTAATATCTCATATCCGAAGCAGTAAAATAAATTGAGAATGATATTGGATAACAAAGGTTCTGAGACAAAATGTCCGAACAATATGTAACTCAATCTTATTACATGTCTTTTAAAAAATATACTAACCCCTGACATCACTGCACTTAAATCAACGTGTCTGACGCAAAAAATGATGGGACTTAAAAAAAACACTTTACAATAATGCGATTTTTTTCTTGAGTATCCTTGCAAGGGACATTTTGTACAACCATTTTTATGAGTTGTCAGATTTAGATTTAGAAAATGGCACTGCATCTTCACAAATAAATATAATAATCAGTCAAGGGATGATGTAAGGTGCAGTGCTGCAAATTGGATTGAAAGTCCTGGGCGGTAAAACATTTTCAAAGCTTAACTTTCAGTTTGAAATGTTCATAAAACCGTGACAAGGAGAGGTGACGGGTGCGTTTAGGAGGAGGGAGGCTTGGAATGGCATAAGTGGAAGTTCAGAGGCACGCGATTGGCCAAGACGTTGACACAGTCTCCTTCTGCGTTTATTGTTTGATCGAGTGCCTCGCGATTTCGCTGCTCCCTGTGTGCCATCAACGAACCTGAAAGACTCAATAATGCAATATTCCTTAATTGCTCAATCAGGCCTATTGTCACATTCGGCGCACTCAGCGTATCTTTATTGTTTGACACTCACACAGTTGGGCGCGACCCCAGTGGTGTGGTGCAATCCGGATAATTGCCTCGGGGCCCCGTGGAATAAGGATCCCTGCCACCTCTATGGGAGCCGCCGGAAAAAAAAGAAAAAAAGATACGGGCCAGCAGGAGGGCAGACAATGGTGTAAGAGTGCTGCTTCATTTCCCCCTCCGTTTGCCATTAAAATTGCAAAACGACTGCCTCATGCCCCTTCCATCTGACGTTCAGCTTCACCTCGGAGCCTCATTAATGCGCAGGTCCCTCGTGGAAGGGACATCGTGCGCTAAGTACTCAGGAGTAGCCTCGTGGGGTTTTTTTTGTTAGCTTTGCAAAGTGATGTATCCCCCCCCCCCCCACCAATAACCTGTTGCATTGTAAAATGTAATGCAGTGATTTACCGGTTGTCATACATTTACATTTATAATCATATTTGTGCACACCACCAATTTCACACAACGAGGATATTTTATTTCTGGGATCCTGCGAGCAGGGAATGCTTTTATCTGGGACACATTGTGCTTTGCGTAATTTTATTCTGTTAAATTAAATGCGGTACGTAGCCTTGGAGATGGCTACTTTACGAGAGTTCAGTTTGTGCGTCACCATCAGCAATCACAAAACTGAGTATATATTCGGACAAAAGGGAATCAAAAGCTGGCTTGCAGTCGGAAACTGATAACAACAACAACAATAATAATAATACAGCTTTTGGTTGATCCAAGCAAAACCTCACCGAGTCGAGCACTCTCGGCTCGTCATTAGGGGCCAGGCGGGTTTGAGCCCCACTCGTTAAAAAAGAGAAATGAACAAAAATCTGAATAATACGTGGACCTGCTCATTTTAGTTTTAAACTGCCTCCCCCTTCCCCCACTCACCCCCACCCCGAACACCTCACGGGCTTCCATGCCCAGCAATACATCTACCCACATGCTGCCACTGATCTCAATACTATTTTTCAGGATGGGTCTGCACTGGAACGTTTGGCCATTATAATTTACTTAATTGGGATGGCACATAACAAGTATCACCCCCACCCCTGCCTACTAGCAAAATGATTCCTGGTTGCCGGGCAGATACCGAGTCACGTTGTGCTCACAGGGACAGCTGCCACTGGGGGTGCCCTTTCAAAAATGTTGTGCCCCGATGTAACCGCGCCGTATCGAAAACAAATCATTATCATGAATTCCTGGTTGAATGGGGAAGAAAATCAGAGTACGTGGAGAGAGCACAACAATAAAGCTCCACGCAGATGTGTGCTGATGGATCACAGGAAGGAGAGATGAGAACAAGAACAAAGGCTGGATGGCTGAAATGGCGAGAGATTACTGGTGTGGTGTGCGATAAGAGGGCCCCAGTTTGGTTGAAGGAACAAGTGTACAAGATGGTGGTGAGCCCGGTGCTGTTGGTAGGGCCGAGTGCTGTGGCACAAAAATTAGGATGTTGCGGTGGATGTTGGGTTTAACAATGAGGGACAGGGTGAGAATGAAGAAGTGAGAGGAAATCTCAAGGTGGTAGAAATCACAGAGAAGGTGAGAGAGAAAAGGCTGGTGTGGTTCAGTCATGTTGAGAGACAATAGGACAATTAGATGGGTCGGCAGGTGCAAGTGATGCAAGTGGAAGGAAAGAGATCATGAGGAAGGTAAAAGCAGAGGTGGGGGGCGTTGTGGTGCGATGGACACAGTGGCCCGAGGAGCGGGAAGAGAGATGGCGCAGGACAGGGCAGCGGGGAGAAGGTTGGCAAAGACAGCGGATCCCACATGAGTGGGACAGACGCGTGGATAAAGAAGAACATGCTTTATTACCAACTCCTGGCCACGTCGCAGCTCAAGCCTGCAACAGGCAGTCTCACCATCCCAGGACTAACCAGGTTCAATTGCTACTTAGCTTCTGAGATGTTATTAGCCAGGCTCCAAGTCTGTTTATTCAATTTATTCAATTTGTAGGCCCTATTACATGAATTAGTTTAGCATTTTCAAGTGTTCTTTCGGATGTAAACATGATTTGTATGTCATTATTATTTAACGTGTTTTCATGTTTACAAAATAGACAGCACAGGTGGCCATGCACGTGATGCAATTTTTTGGTGGGAAAAGCAGGGACAGGACTTTTTTTTTCTCCGCACCCCCCTGAGCTGATAATATAGTTTACTAGCCAACTGTCCCTTCCTCATACCCCAGGCTTTCTTACCCGCAGTGTGCAGATGTGGCTGCTGAACGGTGGTTGCGTACGTGAAACGCTCACTTTGTGAAAGATGTGCTCCCTGCACCGTCGTGTCCTGCAGCAGCTGCATTGCCGGCCACCTGCTCACGTTCGCCTCAGGTGGTGAGACACATTTAATTATCTCTGGCAGTTTGTTTATACAAGTGTCAGTTATGCGTTTGGTCACTCAGCAATGGTGTAATAATTGAACACAGAGAACATATATATTTAACGGCTAAGGTTATATTAAAAAGGGTAATTTACCCAAAGTCATTCCAAGTGTGCTTGCACTGCTGCAGTCCCTGAACTCTGTATGAATAAAACATTGCAAAGATGTCACTGCAGACGTGGACTTTACTCATTGCACCCGTAAAGCCTGACAGCTCCTCTGGAACCGAGGTGCCTCAAAGCTAACAGAGCGCAGACCACCAAAATAACACGGTAAATGCTGTGGCTTCCGACACGCTCTCTTGTTCAAAGGCACCAATCGACAAGCTCACCAAGCATACCTTGCAGGAAAAAAAAAACACACCATCACTTTGAGCCAAGCAACAGGCCTAACAACACCGCGCACCGTCACTGAAATGGAAGCGACCCTCAGGGCCACAAAATAGAACAAGGCACCGGGATATCATGGACTGTGTGTCCTGCATTCCTAAAGAACCTGGAACGATTTGGACAACAGTGGCTTGAAAACCTATTCACACACAGGAGTGGCAAATTCAAGAAAGAATCGAAGAAAGCCAAATTAATGACCATTATTAAACCTGGAAAACCGTAAGACTCTCCCTCCAGTGGCAGGGCCAATATCCATCCAAGCTGATGAAACGTGCAACGCTTGCCAGACTTTTCCCTATTGTCCACTCCCAACTGCTTCCTGATTAAGCTAGATTCAGATTGTTGCCGTCACCATCCTGATTGAAGCTGGTTTTCCAGCATCAACAGAAAACTGGCATGACATTTTTTCCCTCTCTGCTGCTGCCCATGACACTGTTTTGGCATCATGGTCTGCTGCTGAAGTTGATCAAAATCTTTTGCTAAAGTCACGCAGGTAGAAAAATAATAGATCACGACGTTTCGATCGCAACACAAGCAATCGTCATCAGGTGGGACAACCACAGCAAGAAAAAACTGCTGTAGCAGATTTTTTGTAGACCTACTTCAGCAGTTTTTTTCTTGCTGTGGATGTCCCACCTGATGACGATTGCTTGTGTTGCGATCGAAACGCCGTGATTTATTATTTTTCTACCTACGTGACTTTACCGAAAGAACTAAAGAGTATGGATTCCTGCAGTCACGAAAGCTTCAAATCAAGATTGATCAAATTCATCAGATTCCATCCTAATGGGCACCTAATCGACGCAATTCTCAGCAACCACACTTTCAGGGTACACCTTGCTGGTAAACACAGCCACAAGATAATTATGAACAATCGTCTCCCTCAAGACTCGGCGCTACCACCATCACTAGTCAACATATATGTAAGTGACCTGCCATCTACATCATCTGACAAGTTCATAAAGCGCTTGCTGCACAGAGCACAAACCTCGAGTAGATTGCCAATACTCTAACAGCTGATCTAATTTTATTGGAGGCATATTTCTGTCGCTGGAGACTTCAACCATATCCTTCCATAAACCAACAGAAGTGCTTTCCACTTGAAAAGTATGCAGCAGATGCCACCCTTGATGTGTCCTTCCTATGGTAGTCCAGTGCGCTATGACCCCACTCCAAGAAATCTAGCCAATTATCAAGGACAGAACCCTGACCTTCAAGCCCCACGTAAAATATATCTGTGAAAATACCAAGTCCCCCTGCTACAGAAACTTTCAGGAACGACCTAGGGCACCTCAGCTGATGTGTTGTGATTTGCCGCCCTCCCACTCATCTATTAAGTGGCAGAGTATTGTGCTCCAACCTGTTCAGGGAGCTCATACACAACACTTCTAAATGCACAATTAAATAACGCAATTCACATCATAACCGGAACACTGAAACTGATACCAATCACCTGGTTCACTGTTCTGGTGAACATTCTGCCATGTAAACTGCAAAGGATTTTTTACGTTTTGTTACAAACGACAACCTACCCATCAGCGAACAACCTCGACAATGTACCTCACTGCCGACTCAAATCCCAATTCCCCTTCTGGATTCATGCTGTCGCCGTCATAGAATCTCACCAAGATGTGGAAGAACAGTTGGAACAATGCAGACGTCAAGAACAAACACCTAATTCGAGACCCAAACATCGCACCTCGTGCTTTTGACATTCCTCAAAGACACTGGTGTAACCATCAACCGCATCAGAACATCAACATCCTGATGCACACATTTCCTTCTTGAATGGAAAATCAAAGACAAGCCTGTATAGTACGACTGTGGTCATGCAACCCAAACTATGGACGATACAGTAAACTACTGTAGTCCGCGTTTTTCAATGGAGGAATAGCAAAACTACACACGGATTATCTCCTGAAGGCCCTCTCGTGGCCAGCAGACCTCGACAGTGGCATTTAGCTCCTGAACATCTTTCCATTTGCAAGAGTGGACTACAGGTTCCCTCGCTTTGCACGGTAGATGCATTCCAAGAAAAGGGTCCACGAAACGAAACCGCATGAGGGGACAGCTGCCTGCCGATTAGCGCACAGAGTACACACACACGCGCAAATGTTGTCCCACGTCCGACCGCATAGCCGCATCTGAGTAAATTCAAACCACACAGAGCGAATTCTGAGTATAAATAGGTTTGCTGCATATACGCAAAATGGCGCAAACTGTACCGCAAAGAAGTGAGGGAAACCTGTATTTTAAATAATGTCATGAATTAATAATCCATTTGGAAATCGCGCAGAACATTGCATCCAATGCATCAGGGATGATTGCGGATGAGACTTTTTGCAGTGCTTATTCGTAAAAATAAAAAAATACTTGAAGTTGCCTTTTGATAACTTATACAGTAGGGGGCACACTTTCCCACAAGCTCTGCTATGACATTGTTTCATGACAGCCAAAGCAAAGTTCTCTATTACCAGGGTATTAGATTTGAAGTTTTCGTGACTGCAGGGATCCAAACTCTTTGCTGTGGTTGTCCCACCTGATGACGGATGCTTGTGTTGCGCCCGAAGTGTCGTCATTTAATTGATTTTATTTTATACCTACGTGACTTTACCGAAAGAACCAAAGAGTAGGGTATAAATTCTCACCAAAATCAAAGTGTGAAACCAAATTTACAATGATGCACAATCATCGGTGTCAGCCCCATTATACTTTAAAAACTGTGTCAATAATGGGTCCATGTTCAAACCCAGGATCTCAGTAATGCTGGTTCACATTCTGACCTGTGAACTCTGAGCTACCTGGTCACCTATATTTTGAAGGTTGTTTTGTTTTATAAAGCTACAACACTTTGACTGCAGAGCAGACATTCTTAGCCTTGGAGGGGAAAGTATGCTGAAGCTGAATACAGTAATGATCTACTCTTTACCCTTCCGCTGTGGAATATGACAACTTTGAGTGGAAATTAACAAAAGTTATTTATCTCAAGGTGAGAACAGCTTCGGTTTTTTTCAGGCAAGTTCAAAAATGTTCATTGTATAAATCAATCACAACACTCTCAATAGCTAAACAATGACATATTTAACAAAAGGACACAGGCCTCTGTACATTCCATGCTTTCGTTGTAAGTGTCCATCCCATTTAATAGCCAGTTCTGGTGCATAGCACGGGTGGTACGATTGACAGAAAAGTATAATCAATGTCAAGGGGGTCACCAAGGAAAACTATAGCAGTGCAAATGCATCCTCGTGCTCATCAATCTCCTGAGCAGGAACCACTCAAACGACGATCCCCGTCTGCTTTATAACAAAGCCACTTTGCTACCCATTACAATCAGCCCTCGTCGTCAAGACCTCGCTCCAACATCTCTCATTCCAGCAGCGATGCTTCACACATTTTCTGATTCAGCTCTCCACTCATGTTTCACCTGCCAAAGTCCACCTCTGTTCCATTTATTCCAGACCTCTCGGGAACACTAAGACATCTGCGTATTTCTCCTCCCCGAAGGCAAGCTTGTCTTCCGAGCTCTGTTCATCACGAATCTGGTTTTGTGTTTGGTCGAGTTCGTTAAAATATTAATTATTCATTTGTATATTTCACTTAGAGTTCTTTGTCAGTCCACCGCTAAATAATTTCCACTCTACAGGGGTACATCTTCTTGGTTCTTTCGGTATAGTCACGTAGAAGGGAAGTAATATAAATAATAAAACTAAAACATGATAAAACAATTCTCACGACGTTTCGGCCACAACGCAAGCAGCCGTCCTCAGGTGAAAACCAGGTCCGTCGAGGCGACAGAGTCTGAATGAAACAGCACACGAGCTTGGAGCATATATATAAGCTGGGCGCATTGACAAAGGAATTTGCATATCAAAAGGAATTTAGCATATTATGGGAAATGCAGGAATGTGATCACATTCCTGCATTCCCATAAATATGCTAAATGTGATCACATTCCTGCATTTCCCATAAATATGCTAAATTCCTTTTGATATGCAAATTCCTTTGTCAATGCGCCCAGCTTATATATATGCTCCAAGCTCGTGTGCTGTTTCATTCAGACTCTGTCGCCTCGACGGACATGGTTTCACCTGAGGACGGCTGCTTGCGTTGTGGCCGAAACGTCGTGAGAATTGTTTTATTATGTTTTAGTTTTATTATTTTATTACTTCCCTTCTACGTGACTTTACGAAAGAACCAAGAAGATGAATCCCTGCAGTCACGAAAGCTTTAATCGAAATCTAGGGTATTGAAGATACTTCACCCGTGTGGGTTGGTGAATTGAGATGGCGTGACCACAATTAGTTTTGACATTTTCTAAAACTAAAACCTTTTTTTTAACCAGGTAAGGTCCCACTGAGCTATAGAGCTGTTTTTATTCGACACCGATGTTAGCCGTGGTCATTAATCTAATCACTGAGCCACCACTCCACTGCCAAACATGTTAATGCCTTCGTTAGAACAATGACACGATTCCCAATGTCTTGTATATTATCTGCTACATTAATGCATTTATATAATTTGCATTATAAAGTGACTAGACAAACTACGCAATAAATAAAACATCCCCAGATTGCATTTGTACTCTAAACATTACACTGCGTATTGGGAAGTGAACACTCTTGCACATTTTGCCCCAAGCTATAGCTGCAGTGTATAACATAAAACATTGCATATTATCAAGGTCTTGAGCAGCCGCAGCAGCAATTGTCTTCCACTGCTGGATGAAACATCTCACTACACCATCACCATCCCTAGTGCTAAAGTGACGCTACGATCCTTTTCACTTCTGGTCAAGTATTAATCTCATCACTACATCTCCGTGGTCATCAATCATCCTCTTTAGGTCCGTATTGTGTTTGTGCCATTATCTACGTGTGCATTCGGCCTCCTTCTACATCATGATGTTATTTGCAATATTATCGGTCACGCAATTTTCATCACTTGTAATTTGCGGTGATTTCAGAGCCTCGACATCGTTGGGCAATTCCATCTGCAGTACTTTTGAATCCTCCCGAAACTAATGTTCGTGTCGGAGAGACGAAGAGTCGTGCTCCTTTGATTACAGAGCCCATCTTCCCGTGGCATAAAATGTTCGCATGACGCGTCGTTAAATATACGAGTTCTCGTCATACATTTAAAATGGCGATGTCCCTCTCTCCTGGGATTAAGATTGCGAAGAGAAACTCTTCAGAGTGCAGATTTACGGGCTAGATATGTGACGGGAGCGTAGTTGTTTGCACAGAATAGCGTAAAATAATTAGCTGTAACCACATTTCTCCGTGAAAAAAATGTTTTCATTACGACTAATTTGCATTACTATTATAACCCCGAAGCCAATGTTTTATTTATAAAAATCTTAAATTAAGCAAAAAGGTATAATCAAGGAAGCAGTTATTTAAATTAACACTGGTCCCTGCGAAGCTGCTAGCAAAAATAATAATTTAAAGTGCATTCATTAGCATAAAATAATCATAGTGTTTGCATTAACATGCTTATGGATAAGTACCCATTAATAACAATGTGTTCGCAAGGGGTGAATGCGATTTCAGCCAGCGTCTCTTTACTTGGAACGACCACCGTAAAAACCACTGCACTGAGAGCACAAGCAGTCTATTTCCATAATTTGCATATCAGTCAACGATCCCGCATTACCATTTTGTGGGCTGAAGGACCACATCTTCCACCGTGTGCCTATGCGCAGTTTCTCCCTCGTGGGCTGACGTCGGAGTGAACATGCTCGTGCCGTGTGTGTACACGTTTCACCTTTGCAAGGTTGTAGATGCGTTAATCTAAAGAACGTAAATACATCTAAACGTCCATACAATGTGGCTGGAAAAGAAAGAACTCGTATGAGAGCGTAATCCGCAACATGTATCCAGACTTTTATGTCAAGGGTTTATTCAAGTATGTTTTTATTCTTAAAATAGTTCCAGATTTGCATAGTTATTTTAGTCACACCGCTATTGCTATCATGGTGTGCATAACAGAAAAGTGAACAAAACGTGGAAATCTTGAGGCATTGTGACTTAATTTACGGGTGAAAACATAGCTAGAACTTTTTTTAAACATAATTTGTGAAAGAAGGTAAGACCTATTGAATGCATTTAAATGTCCATAAAATGTTGACGTGAAAATTGTAATGTTGTCTAGCCACATGCGTCAGGATTATGCTACCGACACACACAGGTGACCAGCTATGACCCTGAATTCGTTTAAAATACACTGCAAAGTCCACGCTGTTAATAATTGATGCTGGAATGTTTATGGAATTCGGCGAGTAATGCACATTTTTCAAGTAATAAAATAAATGTTCACTCGGTATTTTCATCATATTCTCGAAAAATAAAAAAAAACGACTTGATAAATAATTAATTCCAGCTGTATCTTAAACCAACATATTCTGGTTTCAATTGAAATCTTCATCTCATCATCATGTGATCGATCCACTGCTGGACGAAGGCCTCTGCAAAGCGATCGCCACCTTTTACAGCTCCATGACGGAGCAATGCAGAGCTCCTGGACACAATTTAATTTCATCGCTCCATCTCTCGTCGTTCTCTCCGCAAAGTTGAACAGCGACGGAAGTTCTGCTTCCCATCTCCTCAGAACCTGGCATCCTATCACGCCCCTTCTCACCCACTTTCTCGCCACGCCAGACGTATCCACGCAGGGCTACTTCTTAACTCCAATTTCTTCCCTTGCCCCGTCATCCCCGCCAAACTCTCCTCAACCCTGACACACTCACTCCATCCACCCATCTCAGCCCTGCCTCCCCCCTTCCCCCACCAGCTCAGCAATTTTCCCACTACTTAAATTGAGACAATTCACTCAACTCTCCTGCCAGCCATCATCTCCTAGTCCCCCCCCCCTCCCCCAGACATCCCACCTACATCCACGTGGTTAAAGGCTCTCTTTTGACTGATTTCTCTCCCACGTTATGATCCAAACTCTCCTCCATCACATCCAAAGTCCATTCTACCTCCTGTCCCTTGGACCCCGTCCCTGCTTCTCTTGTCCCTCCTCTCCTCCCTCTTACCCTTCTCTACCCCTTGGTTTCCCTGTTCAATCTGTCCCTTGCCTCTGGCGTTTTTTTCCTGCCATCTTCAAAGGCAGCTATCATCATCCCCCTTCTAAAAAAAAAAAACTTGTCTCGACACTTCAGTCCTGCCAACAATCGGCCGATCTCTCTCTCCTCCCTTACTTCTCTAAGCTTGTTGAACGTGCTGTCCACTTACTCGCCATGTCTCATTAAATTCTCTGTACCCCATCTCCAATCTGGATTCCATCCCTCCCATTGCACTGAAACCGCCCTCCTCAATGTACGGAACCATTTCACAAACTCCGCCCTTCCTGGCCTCTCCTCAATCCTCAATCTCCTCGATAACACCTCAGCCTTAGACACGGCTGATCACCCCGCAATTCCTTTCCAGTTTCGGTATCCCCAGCACAACCCTCTGCTGGCTCCCATCTTGTCTCTCTTCACGCACTTCCTCTGTCTCTTTCAACCACTCCACCTTCCCTACCTGCCCGGCCCTGTTGGTGTCCCCAAGTGTCTGCCACTACCCCAATCCCTGTCACTACCCATACCCCTGTCACTACCCATACCCCTGTCACTACCCAATCCCTGTCACTACCCCAACCCCTGTCACTACCCATACCCCTGTCACTACTCATACCCCTGTCACTACCCCAATCCCTGTCACTACCCCAATCCCTGTCACTACCCCAATCCCTGTCACTACCCCAACCCCTGTCACTACCCATACCCCTGTCACTACCCATACCCCTGTCACTACCCCATCCCTGTCACTACCCCAACCCCTGTCACTACTCATACCCCTGTCACTACTCATACCCCTGTCACTACCCAATCCCTGTCACTACCCATACCCCTGTCACTACCCCGATCACTACCCCGATCACTACCCCGATCACTACCCAACCCCTGTCATTACCCATACCCCTGTCACTACCCATACCCCTGTCACTACCCCGATCACTACCCCGATCACTACCCCGATCACTACCCCGATCACTACCCCAACCCCTATCACTACCCAACCCCTGTCACAACCCATACCCCTGTCACTACCCATACCCCTGTCACTACCCATACCCCTGTCACTACCCCGATCACTACCCCGATCACTACCCGATCACTACCCTAACCCCTGTCACTACCCATACCCCTGTCACTACCCCAACCCCTATCACTACCCAACCCCTGTCACTACCCATACCCCTGTCACTACCCCAACCCCTATCACTACCCCAACCCCTGTCACTACCCATACCCCTGTCACTACCCAACCCCTGTCACTACCCAACCCCTGTCACTACCCAACCCCTGTCACTACCCATACCCCTGTCACTACCCATACCCTGTCACTACCCCGATCACTACCCCAAACCCTATCACTACCCCTATCCCAAGCCCTGCTTACCACTTCTCCTCCTTACTGTCACCATAGCTGCACCACCACTTTAAATAACAACCCCACTATTTATTTTTTTATCACTTTCATCTAACGTACAACTTTATAATTATTGTAAAGCGCCTCGGACTAAGGCGCTATATAAATCTATATGAGACAAAATAAGATTTATTTTATTCCCATATTATTTTCCTGTGACTACTTCCATAAACATGCTCGCGTTTTTAATTCACGTGCACAATAAAATAACCAACATAAAAACAAGATAATATACATTTCCAGATTTAGCTTATTCATAAAACAGAGATGAAGATTTCACGTGTTAAAAAGACAACCATATTCTTAATTTTAATCTCCAACGAGACTTGAGATTTTTATTCCATATTTTCGTGCTTAGGATAAATAAATTAACACGCACACGAATGCCCACGGGGAACTATTTAGTCGAGTTGCTTGAATATTCTCCCATTCCCAGTTCATTTCTGAAAGGCAGCCCTGTTCCCAGGAGAGGCAATAGACATATTTATGATGACAACCACATCAGGCATTCCTGGGTCTTTCAATTAATGTTTAATGTTATTATAATGCCGTATCCTCATCTTACTTTGCAAAACACGCTCTTCTACAAGCAGAAAGCCATTATTTGCGTGTTAATAATTTAACATTCTACTGCCTGTTCAATTGAAGATACTCATGTGGTTCGCATTATTTATTTGCTTATTTACTTCTGCACGCTTATATATGCATTTAAATCCTCCCCTCCTGAAGTCCTGCCCTCCTTTTATTTTGTTGTTGTGTTTGGTTTGTTTTCCTTCCCCCGCATCTCCGATGAACACGGTTGGCTACGTACAGTGCAAAAGAAGTCCAACATACAACATTACACGAAGCTGAGCGTTTGAGAGTGGCGCTGCGTTACGTTCGCATAGCCTATACGCAAGAGACAGCAGGGAATCAGCTTACGAGCCAAACATACCAAGTGCAGCATTTGATATTGAATTAGAATCAGAATCTTTCTTTAACCCGGAGAAATCCGATGAGCCATGAATTGGGTAGACATGTACAGCTGCAGCCATGTACATCTCATTGAATCCCTTGCTTTAAATTGAGGTCAGTATACTTTTATTTCCGAAATTAACATTGATTAGCCGAACAAAAAATCAAGCAGAGCTGTAAAATAACGAGGCCAAAATAGTTTTCTTCCCTTCAAAATGTGACAGATGAGGTAATTAATACAAGTATCACGATTAACAGCATGGCACCACACACAACATGTCCTGACCAGTGTTGTTGACATTACGAGCCTAAAAATCATGAGCTTCAACATGTTGTCCATTTACTCCACAAGTGTAATTTGCATGTAGGGATTTAGTGAAGAAATGCTTCAATGCTAGATTTGAAGTTTTCGTGACTTTAAGGATCCATACTCTTTGGTTCTTTCGGTAAAGTCACGTAGGTGAAAATAAAAATAAAAATAACAAAAATTTAATCACGACGATTCGGGTGCAACACAAGCGTGTTTTTATTATTATTTTTTATTATTTTCACCTATGTGACTTTACCGAAAGAACCAAATGCTTCAATGTATTTGCATGTTTGCAGGTGGCAGACCACGATCGGGCATCAGCTGCATGCTGGTGTCCCACTTTACCTGTGCACAGGTGTCCACCTCATCAGTGTCGGCGTAACATTGCATTGTCTCCGTTGTATGATGGTCTCCTTCAGTTACGAGTTTTATTTCAGGGAAACTACTTACAGAAGAAATGACTGTGAAACTTTGCACCAATTGCTAGCTATAGCGGTGAGAAATGGATGTGCTTAGATATTGTTTTTTCCAGGCAGAACTGAACCCATTAAATCAGTCTTATAATTGTCTGTACGAACTTAACTGCTGCCAAGACTTTATCATGTAAAAGGCCGGTATGACTGTGAGTGGAGTATGTTAATTTATTGGAGAATGTTATGAACCGTATTGACTGTGCAGTTGTATTAGACACAAACCTACGTGCTAGTCACAAACGTAAAAAATCTACATTATAGCAGATTACATTAAATGTGCATATATTTTGTTAGATTACAAACACAAAAACACTTTACAGGAAAAAAAATGTTTTCGTCTTTCCATCTCAGATAATGGAAAATACATGATTTGGTTTAAGTAGATTTTTTAAATCAAAATAATGCGTACTGTATCTAAAACCCTCCGGGTGGAGCGGCGGTGCAGTGGTTAGCACACTGCGTGATGAATCAGGTAAATTAGTTTGATTTCTAGCCATGGCTAACATCTGCGGTGAATAATATCTGAGCTTGTTTTCTTGTAATATTTGGCAGTTAAATAATGTTTTATGGGATAGATGATAAAATATTTTTTGTCCCAAAATAAACGTTATCCAGGCATTGTACGATGTAGACTCTATATTTTAGGTAATCCGACAGGTGAAAATAGTATTAACATAGACTTTTGATCTTTACTGACATTTTATGGTCTAAAACAAAACTGAGGTTACTTAGTGAACATCTATTGGTGCATTAAAATTATATTAAATCCATATTAATGTTAATTTATATTACGTTTGTTTCACAAGCCTCTCTAGCTAGCATACTTATCAGATGTTACATTTAATTATACTTCTAAAAGATGATATGTTAAACCTCTGACGAATTTTTCGGAATAATTTCCTTCATTTTCACATTCACCATGCTTGAACGTGCATTTTTAAAACACATGCATTACTTTTCTTATTAATTGAATATTTCCCATTCTTTAAGGACGTTGTTTCAACAGTTACATTTTCACAAGAATCCACGAAAGCTGAGAAGTAATTGTAGTTTTTTTGTTACTCAAACCTAACCATCTGTTAGAATACAAATATCGAATGTTTAAAACATATGGTGCACATACTGTAACTAATTTAAGTTTAATGCGTGCAAAGAATTACCTAAAACAATGACCTGAAACTTTTTTTTAAGGAACAACAACGTTTGAAAAGACGATTTATTCCGTTGTTGATTCGAGGGTGAAATAGGCATTAGACTGCCAGGTGGGAAATTTTCCTCTAAGCCCTCATTCAGGCCTGGATTAAAGACATGCCTGTTCGTGTGCACGCACGCACGCGTTTGTTTCGCCATACTTGCTCGCCTGCAAATATACTAGCACAATGTGGAGATGTCAATACTGATACACTTCACAATTTACCCATGCACTCCGAGCCTGCACTGTGTACAATTGAGCAGAGTGACAAAATCACCGTGCATGTGCACGATCGTATAACATCTCAGAAGCTAAGTAGCGATAGAGCCTGGTTAGTTCTGGGAGGGGGAGGCTGCCTAAGAATACCAGGTGTTGTACATGTAGGTATGGGCTGTGAGGTCATCATGATGTGGATGTATCAAAAAGTATTGAGTCTATCTTTGTGGAACTTTTCGTGGTATCTACTCATATCTTTGGGTTTCCTCCGACAACTCTGATTTTCCTCCCACACAAAGCTAAACACTAATTGATACAATTGGCCAAACATCCCAATGCAAAACCGGAAGGATTTTTTTTATGAACAAAGGGTATTAAAGTACCCGCGCTATGCACATGTCATTTAAACCATTGGGTGTTTGTGCCCTTAATCTCTCCATCTACTCTATCATCTCCTTGCCTCGTCACTTTGCCATCTGCCAGTCCAATGCGCACACGTGCACGTCCCGTGAACTTGTGTGCGAAGGTGCACACCATCCGTGCGCTGCTGAATAAAGGCACACGCGCTCACAAGCGGATCCGTGTATATGTGCTGCTCGCAACCACGTGACACTTAGTTATCATTCTACATGTGCCACTAATTTGGCGCAGTGGTAGAGTGTGTGCGTCATTGCGAGTTCAAATTCCGGTCAGGGGTTGACTCAGCCATTCATCCCTCCATGGTCGATAAAATCAGTACAGCTTTGTTGGGTTTCTCAACAGTGATTGTCCTATGCAAAGGCAGACGCTTACCATAGGAATGTGGAATTTCAATCACTGTCTCAGGGCTGCAGACAGAAAATTAGCACATCCCCATGGCCAGCTCAGCAGCAAACGAACTAGATATTTTTTTGTGAATTTGACCTTTTTACTCAGGTCAACATCATCTTCGTACCCATCTCAACTCTCACCTCACTTGTACATCAGTCCATGCTCTTTACTAGTCCCTGGTGAGGACGGTGGAAGCCTTGAATGTATTTTTTTCTGCCCAGCCACTGTCAAAAGCTACGGAGCCTCAGGCTAGACGGGACGTAGGCGGTTGATACCTCGTCACCAATATACATGTTTTCTATCTGGGGGATAGCTGTGAATTTGGATGTAAAAATGTACATGCAACACTAAATGTATTCGTTGGGTCTTTCGGTAAAGTCACGTAGATATGTTCAAATAAAATATCAAAAAACAACAAAAAACTACGTATTTTCTTTGAACCTATCTATGTGACTTTACCGAAAGACCCAAGGAATATCAAAGCTTTAAGTCAAGATTTAACTCAAAATGTGTCGGGATGCTGCAAAGGTGTAACGGTGAGTACAATGAACTTGCAGTTCAGAGGTGACTGGTTCCATTAGATCACCTTGCACAAAAAGTCCCTTTTGAGGACGGTGGGTTTTTATTTTTTAACGCTGTCCACCCAACAATATAAATGGGTACACAACAGTTAATCAGTCAGTCGGTGGCATATGGTGGGGTAAGGTGTGCTTACATCAACGGCATTAAAGACAACTGCCCAGCGTTGAAAAGTAGACTAAATCACGCTCTATAGGGGTTCTCTAAAAACCCTCTAGTGGAGGTCCTTCCACCAGCAGTGGTTTAAGCAAGTCATTACAGGGATGCACCTTTACCTGAAACGTGTAAAAGAAGCATCATTAATATGGTACAAGTGGTACATTTTTCTTACCTTTTTTCGTTGTTGCAAAAAATGGTAAATTATTTATTGAAAATTATGGTAGATAATGGTGTTTATATTCAAATAAAACTAGAGAAACTTCAGTAAGAATAAACACGTTAATCTGAAAACACAGTGTGTAATGTAGGTATTTAAAAAGATTGTCTGAAAGTGGCTTTCATCTCCATATTTCAGATTATAGCTTTTATATATTAAATAAAAATAAATCTTCAGACGCCAAACATCCATTTATATACACGTTTAAGTGAAAAACCAATTACCAGAGGAATGTTCAGCATTTTTCCCTTTGAAAAAAAACCTTCAAATTGTATAAAGTGTTGCTTTCAAGTGCATTTTTGAAGTTACATCAACAAAAGAAAAAAAAATGTTTAACCCCAAGCAGATGGTCACCATCGGACGTGAATTTCATCAATGACGCGGTGTGACATAAAATAACTTTGGAGAACATTGCTTCTCGAATAAAAACTTACAAGCACCGATGGATCACACCGTGTGATCGAATGTCATATTAAACATTCGTTCTTTGAGTCTCTGTCGAGTGACATCGGACACATTCCGGCGAATCAAATACATTTTAGATGTTCGTGAGAATTCTTGCTCGCATTCCATTTGCATCAGGAGTTTAATATGAAATGTAAAATTGAATCACTAAACAGTGGAATGTCATTATGTTGTCGTATAACTGCAAACATTACATTAAGTACGCATTCATTTAACTCGACGTATACGTCGCGTGGAAAATTCGTAATTAAAATTCCCACTGTCATAAACGCAATGCCAGTCATAAACTGCAAAGATGTGTTTTTATTTAATGTAATTGTGCTCTTGTGAACCAATGATGTATATCTCTTACTTTTAAATGAGATATAATATACATATTTTACACAATAAGAATGTTCTGCTGCCATGATCCGTTTAAATCGCCAAAATTCACAGCATCTGTGCATTTAGTACATCTTTAATTATGCGCTGGATAACATTTGAGTAAAACTGGTATTCTCGTGATAATATGTAACACACACACGTAGAAAACTTGATGCATTATTGTTTGCGATGATGCCAGAATGAGTTTTGTATTAATAAACAACAAAAACATATGTTAGCACTTGCACGCTCACCATCTTTAACAGTGAAAGTTACATCGCTCATAAAAGATCATCTCTGTTATGATCAATCCATTGCTGGATGAAAGCCTATCCAAGCCATCAGATCTATGTAAAAGCCATCAACCAATAGTAATTCGTTGATAAGAAAAAAATACTTTTACAACCAATGAATTAATACCGGTGATTTGCTCATTGGAAATACCAAAAGCTCCAACAGCCAAGCAAATGCAACTTATTTAAACCGTTAAGAGTAATGGGAGAAACATCCTTACTCTTAGTTCTGTCGGTAAAGTCAGGTAGGTAAAAAATGAATTAATAAAAATAAAACAATAAAAATCACGACGTTTCGGAGGCAACACAAGTCTCCGTCATCAGGTGGGACCGTCACAGCCAGATTTGCTGCATCAAGTCACTCCGAAACGTCGTGATTTTTTTAAAAGAGTGACTTGATGCATCAAATCTGGCTGTGACGGTCCCACCTGATGACGGAGACTTGTGTTGCCTCCGAAACGTCGTGATTTTTATTGTTTTATTTTTATTAATTTCATTTTTACCTACGTGACTTTACCGAAAGAACTAAGAGTATGAATCCTTGCAGTCACGAAAGCTTCAAATCTAGAAGAAACATCCTTGATTCATTCCATTCCTTGGCCGCCACTGCCTTTAGTTGCAAAAATTGGCCATCATCCTTTTGAGTGACGTGTTCTGCCAAAACCCAATTACCATTCTTAACAATGTTAATTGTGGGCTTTATCCTGCGTGTGTTATCTAATCCATTTGATCCTCATTTTGCCTCATTGCAATGCTTATTTCAGTTTTTGTTCAACACTTTTCGTGAATAACCATTTGATCGAAAGCCATAAATCAAAGCAGGCATTGTGCACAAATTAACTTTTTTTTCGTGTCTCGAGGTATTTTATTATTATTCCTAGTGGTTTAGTAACTACATTATCAGCAATCGTTCAAGTGGGGCCCCATTATTTGATTTGCACAATTTGCGGAAACCAAACGTTCCTGTTCTAATTAAATTAAAAATAAAATGTGGAACGTAAATGAAAGCATGAAAAATTAAATCGCTTTGAAATAAGTTGTTTATTCTTTTTACACTGATGTTGAAAACGTATCAGATGGTGATTGTCAAGGGAGTCTCAACTCGTAGTTTTGGCTACCGGGGAGTTTGGGGAAAGGCACCCCCTGCTCCCACGCTCGTTACTCTGCTGATCATTACGTCACTTTTCATTTGCAGGTCCAGCTTTCCAAAATCGTTACAACCAACCCGAGTCATCTTCTTGGTTCTTTCGGTAAAGTCACGTAGAAGGGAAATAATAAAATAATAAAAATAAAACATAAAATAATTCTCACGACGTTTCAGCTACAACGCAAGCAGCCGTTGTAGCCGAAACGTCGTGAGAATTATTTATGTTTATTTTTATTATTTTATTATTTCCCTTCTACGTGAGTTTACCAAAAGAACCAAGAAGATGAATCCCTGCAGTCACGAAAGCTTTAAATCGAAAAAGAAGAACTAACTAAACATAAAAAGTGCTTCATGTTTCACTTGTGTCGGGGACACACAGTTGATGTTCAACCCTTACAACGTGCGTGAACTCTCCTCGTGGATTCAATAAATGTGAAATAAAATAATAACACATTCAATGGCTTTCATGAATTTAGCGTACAGAAGCATGAGAAGTACATTTAATGGTTGTTTCTTGCATTCCCTGTAATGACCAGATCGCTTAAATTATAATTAAGCCTACATTTGAAGGTATGACGTAAAGCAGTTTATGCATGAAATATTTAACAGGAACAATTTCATACCGAAGATGACATTTTTTTTATGACAAGCTATAAACTTACAATATTTACCATTGGAGTGTACTGGAGTGTTAACGACTATGCGAGGCAATTTTCAATTTTTCTAATTACTGTAGTGAAGTTAGTTTTTTGGTTGTTGTTATATATACCAGCGGTTACCACGCGACATGGCAGACCATTTGGCATAATTCACGAATATTCACTTATGGGGAATGACAAAAATCTAACACGTAAAAATACCGTCCAAGACCTTATACACAAAAAAAAAACAATATTTGTCTTTTCTTCTGGGCTGCGTGCGAAATAAAATGCATGCAGGTGGTTACCAGCGTTTAATTTATACTGAGCATTTGACTCTCCACCAATCATTCACTTAGGTAAGGTCGCTAAAGTTCATTATCGGCAATGCACTGAATGAAGTACATGAGCTGAAACATTACGAAACCATTTTGGTTAATCACCTGACTCTAAAATTCCTATTACCCTTGATTAAGACATCTGAGTGCAGGGATGTCAAGGTGCAAGGTGTTTCACGTCGATTTACACAACAGCAGAGCCAATGATCATAGATCACCACGCACATTGAGTTACATCGTCACAACTAAATAATAATAGCGAGAATAGTTGTTGAGAATGCTGCACATCTTTATTTCGTATTTTTATTGGGCTTACCTGCATTTATCTGGTGAGAGGGACGAAGACAAAGAAGATGAAGACGGTGAAGGATAAGAAGCAGAAGATTAAAACACAACTTATGTTCATTTTACAAAATGTAGGATTTTATGATTGGCAATTAATGTCTTACAAGATGGGTACAACATTTTCAAAGGAGAATTCCAACAACAACAAAAAAAACATGTACAATACTCAATCTATCTTCCCAAGCCGTCAAATGTGACAATACAATCTCGCTTCGAAGTGGTGGATTATGATGATATATAATGCATCAGCTCCATGTCATGAGTAATACAGTCATTTTACAAGGTCATGAATCCCTAACCTCAAAAACAACGTGTCACGCGAATACACATTATAAAGCTGCAAACTGCAATTAAAATAATGGTGTAATGTAATATTGACTTCAGGCAGCATAAAACGTAATGCTGATTGAAAGTAAAAGCCAGAAATGTTAATGCAAACAACATAAATAAAGGGCTGTACTCTTGTTAATAAAAACAATTGCCCAAAACCCAACATGAACAAAAAACATGCAATCTTCTTTTGGATAGTTTGTGTGCATAGAAATAGTCGCATTTTTTTTGCTGATGATTTCGTTTGCAAAAGTTAATTACGAGAACAGAAGAGCGTGGTGCATGACGATAGGCATCATACCCTTGAGTAACATTTACAAGGTTACTGTACAACAGAATTGATGACTATGCATGGAAAAGCATGATGATGAATAAGCATTTTCTGGATAAAAAGTGATTTTAAAATTAAATAACAAATTGTCAGAATTCCCATCGCTGGCACTGAACGTGGTACAAATTTCGCAAGAGACATTTAACGCCGTTTCATTTGCGTCATTTAAAGTGGCAACTCAGACGATGCATGAATTCCATGGCGGCCTGACATGGTCATTGTCGCTGGCACTTTGTCTTTGGAAATGCAAATTTGAGCACAAACATGCAATTACCGATTTTACTTTACCCATGAAACGGTGAAGTTGACACACCTATCAAATGACAACTGTGGATAGATGGCAGCAGATAGGCAATTAAACCTCACATTCTCACCTCCAATCTGCTTTCACTCCACTCTTGACTCCATTTGGTAATTTTCACCTGGCACTTTCCAAAGTTAAGAGTGGGGGAGAAGTGCCTCAGTGGTTCGTGACCTGGCTTCGATTCCAGTCACAGCTACCATCAGAGGAGAGTGTGATATATGAACTGGATCAGTGCACTCCAACCAGATAACCTTCAAAGACCCACACTTAGCAGCATGGGTGAAGTATGATCAAACAACCCCCATGACGGACATGGCGGTTGTTCATTGAGTGGTGGATTTACAAAAGGGGCTTATTGATTATTTATTCATTATCATCATCAGCTATGGTTATATCCACTCTTGGAAGAAGGTTTCCCTCCGCAAGCCGCCAACGATCTCTCAAGATCCTGCGATGTCGTGATCTACCAGCACCACCTGTACATGAGCTCCATCTCTTTGGTTTCCGGCCTGACAGATGTGTGCCATACCTTGGCTACGACCAAATTATTTATTGTTGACCATCAGCCATCATCCCATGACGTGTCCTTCCCAAGCCCACTTACTTTTCCTAACAATTTGATCGATATTCTTGGTTCTTTCGGTAAAGTCACGTAGAAGGGAAACAATAAAATAATAAAAATATAAAACAATAAAATTATCACGACGTTTCGATTGCAACACAAGCAATCATCATCAGGTGTGAAAACCACAGCAATACATTTTTGTATTGTTTCATATATTTTTTATTTATTGTTTCCCTTCTACGTGACTTACCGAAAGAACCAAGAATATGAATCCCTGCAGTCACGAAAGCTTTAAATCAAAATTGATCGATGTCACTAACATACGTATGGCTCTCTTACACACGTGTTCCTCGTTGTGTCTTTCAATAGTAATTCCAAGCACGCATCTCCCCCTGCTTAGGTGCGCACTTTTTCCGTTTTTTGTTTCCATTTATTTTCGTTCACGGCTGTTTCTGCACCAAATTTGTGTGTTCCTTAGAATTATGGAAAATCATCTTCGCTTGCGAGAACACGCCAACGCGTGCCCCTCTCTTGGCCCCGAAGCCAAATTGCCAGCGACTAAATTGTAAAGTTAACCCCCCCCCCATTAGTTGTAGTGGCTTGTGCAAGCTTTTGTGGGCTGCCTGACCCTCACCCCAGTCGGTTGACGTGTGCCTCGAGACGCGTTTACTGTGATAGGCGCGATATAAAAGTGACCGATGGTGATGTGGTACTGGGTGCAGCGGAATGCCCCCATGAGTCTGGCACTATTCACCAGCCTAGGCGAGGCGAGTAGGTCACCATGGGACGGTGGTGAAGCGTCTTTATATATAATTGTTTCCATGCCTGTAAACCACCTCGGAAATAACGGACTTGGCCACCGAAACAGACAACAGCGTACGGCCCACGTGGGAGTAAAACAAATGACTAAACAAAAAAAAATATAAAGTGTAAAATAAGGCTCGTCCCTGCAATATCCGCATGGCACTGCTGGTGGAAGGGCCTCAAATAGAGACGCTAAAGACAGGCCCTCCAGAGGGTAGTTGGCTTACTCTTCCACACTAGCAAGATGTCTTGGAAGAGGTGGGAGTACCCACGGTTTACCCCACCACATATGACATGCCGATCGACGGCTGGGTTTTAATAAACTTGCATCGTTGTTTCAACTGCCATGCAATGGGGATTCAAACGGCGAGCTCTGGATCGCAACTACAGTTTGCTAACCATGTACTAACCACTGGGACCATGGAAGTATTGCATGCATATTTAACTGTGCACATATGAATATATTTCATTTATTTTGGGTTAGATCTTAAAGGTATAATTTTTTTTACCAAAATAAACATTACGAATCATATTTTGTTCACGAAAACCTAGGTATAAAATGCGTACATATATGTTATGTGTTGTATGTAGTTTGATCCTGATCCTCTTTCAATAACATCCCGAGCTATACATATTTGACCCTCGATTTAAAGCTTTCGTGACTGCAGGGATTCATCTTCTTGGTTCTTTCGGTAAAGTCACGTAGAAGGGAAATAATAAAATAATAAAAATAAAACATAATAAATAATTCTCACGACGTTTCGGCCACAACGCAAGCAGCCGTCCTCAGGTGAAGAACAGGTCTGTCGGGAAGACAGCGTCTGAATGAGTCTGAATGAGATGCTGTCTTCCGACAGACCTGTTCTTCACCTGAGGACGGCTGCTTGCGTTGTGGCCGAAACGTCGTGAGAATTAGTTTATTATGTTTTAT
>NW_024705038.1:33972-82973 GCF_018977255.1 Callorhinchus milii
GGCGTTGTCGCGTAGTATTCAATCTTTTGCACAACAATTACGGACCGACATTTGTATTTCAACTTCCTTAACATAGGATGACCCACCCCAGACGCACGTTATCTAGAGAGGGTTCTCGACAGATGGTGCTTAGCCATAACGAGTTCCATGGGATAAGGCAATTCTTAAAGGGGAGCTCACGTCTTCACGCGTATGGTCGGTAGAGTGGGAGGATTGGTGTCTGTCGAATCAACCCTTTTTCGGGGACTCATTCGAATATAAAGTAAGCCTACAGCACCGCTGAAACCAAGAACGCCAACCCACCAAACTCTCTGCACGGGGCAACATACCGCTAGGAGCAATCTTATAGCATCCTTGCTGCGTGGCTATCACGCAAAGGTGAGACCAATCATTCGTTCGTGGCCTAACGTGGAATCGGAAAATAACAAAATATTTCGTTATGCGAAAAATCTCTGTCGCCCGACTACGCCTACATTTGCGTATAAACCGTTTCCAGTACTTTTTTTAAGGATTTCCCGACTCACCGGATCGATCACGCCTATCCATATAGACCTGTCACCCCGTGAGCGATACGGAGATCCTCTTTGCGAGAACTTTAAACGCGAGAACTTTGAACCAACGGCGGAACTTAAACATTGAGGAGTACCATCGTACTGCGTGTAGCAAGTTTGCAGGGGAATATGAACCCAAGGCGTCAAGCCCCTTCCTAGTTACAGCCACCGGCTAACTTAGGGCACGCAGCCAACCGCGGGTCATAAGCCGGGCTTCTTGAACGATGAGGAGTGGATATACTCAAGGGACGTGGTTTATGAAGGACAGGTCACGGGAGTGTCGTCCTTTCGCCGCAGCGTTAAAGACCTCATCTGATTGAGAACTCCATCGATTGTCAAGGATGAGTAGAAAGGGTATCGTGACTGACCGGACAGTCACACTTAGACCGGATGTGGCACCCGGGCCCTTGTGTCTCCAGCACGGAACTCATAGCGCGCGGTCAGGGCAACACGTCGTTCTTTGCTACCGTGATCGCGGGCATGGCGCCGAATATAAAGTATTAGATGATCCTCAAATCCGTATTCCTTAATATAATACGTTGGTGGAGTAAGTAACTCCTGGATTCAAACTCTTAAAAAAAGTTGAATATCGTCCACAGTACGCTCTACACACTGGAATCTCGCCCATGCACGCCATCCACGAATTAAGTGGATAATTTGACAGTTCCTAACGTGTTCCCCCGGAAGGGAATTGGCGCATTGCTTAAAATTAAAGTCCCTGATTCTGAGTTCGGGGTTGGGTAATTTAATACTACCCACAAATAGACCACAACACTGTTTTGTATCGCTACGTGAACGACACATTCTCGGCAGGGGCAGGGCCCAAACCAACTAGTACCATACTGCACATATCTTGAGGTGACGATTCAGAGGATAGTTTGGCAGGCTTGAGTCGCCGAGACTAGAAATACACGATTAGCTTGAGGTGGATTCCTGACGGCGCCATGCGTGATCACTGCATGGGGGTGGAAATAACTTAGGTCGCTAGCTGCTACATAAGTTTGTGTCATTGGTTGGCTTTCCCTAGCCATACATTTGTCCTAGTTACTTGGCTTTGACCCAACAAAAACTTGATTACTATTCTAATTCATGGAATGAGCTAGGAATGCTGGGAGGTTCCCAGTTATAAAGCAGGACTCAACGACCAGTGAAAGCAACCAGTTTGCAGGCGGGACTCCCCAGAACGGAGGTTCCCGAGTGACAAGCTGGGCCTTTCGTCAGTCGTGCAGACGTTACCATTAGCGCTTCGCAATAAATCTGGGTTTATAAATTGAGGGCGAACGATACCTCCCTCCCGCCCCGCCAGTTGGTGACCTCACACAGCTGAGATTGTAAAACGCGGCTACGACTACGCAGTGCTGCCGAAGCTTGTGGGCCCCACGAAACAGAGGTCGGGGCGTAAGTTATTGCTTTTGTCCTGTGTTTTTCCTAAGGCCATGTCAAGAGGCCACCACAGCGAGGTAGTCAGCAGATTGGAGGCCGTAAAGGCAATCGAGACTTCCTAAGCAGTCCGCGATCCCCGCGACCGTCTCGAGCGGGTGCGTCGAACACAGCTGCAGCAATCGTGTTATAGGTCTTAGCGTCATGATAGGCTACACTACAAATAGGCAAAGTCCCTAGTTAAAATCAATCTGAAGTGTGTTCGACTGTTCGGACTTTTCATACCCCTAGCTTATATAAAGCTTTCTTAGTTGTCGGCATGGAAAGCTACGCGAACGTCCCCGTTTGAAGGATGCGAATGTAGAAATCATCCGGATAACGGACGGTAGTCGTCCATATCGCATCTGAGATTTTCGTTGCTTAATATACACGTTTACTCACTAGAGAACGCGATAGTGTCACATATAATTGGCATGTTGCGGACAATCTCCGTAGCTGTAGTCACTCCATGACGCATCTTCTTCTGGCAACCCTGACCCATGTATAGTTCGTGTACCCTAGGGTATGGCGTCGAGACCCGAAGCCGCGATGGCAGTTCTGTTACTAGATAATAAGCGCCTGAGGGTGAACTCCCCATTTCGTCGTCATAGCAGTGGTTGCCTACGTTATTACACCATAAGCGGACTGAATATAGAAATCTCACACAGACAGTGTGATGGGAGACTCTGAGCCTATCCTGCCTAGTGCGGAAAGTTGAAGCCGGGTGTACTTGCAGGTACTCGGGTTTATGGGCGATTTTAGTTTATAGATTAAGTGAACGCTATAAAGACAATCGGCCTATTCAGGACAACTCGTACGCAGCATAAATCGCGCTCCGGACAACGTTGTCGATCGACACTGTATGTAACACAGAGACTCTCTTTGCTAAGTAAGTGCCACATGCGATACAGCTCTGGCGCTTGAAATCCTTCGCAGGAGATGATCTTTCGGCTGACTTGCGAGCGCTGCAGTGAAACCTAGCTACGTATTTGCTAGACCAAGACGTCAATCAAATGCCTCTCCACTACGCTAGTGGTAACGCGCCGAACGAGTCGTCTTTAACCGTGCTAAACCCATATCACACTCGCAGTCTGCAGTGATGCTCCCCCCGCTTGCGTCAATCTCTCGATCGCGTAGACAATTAAGTAGTTGTTTTAATACCAGCGGAGTCCCGCTGTAGACCGGCAGTTTTACGTGTTCATTTAGCGTTCCCAACGATGCCCTACGAGCGGCCTTTCTTACCCTCAGGCTTATATGACGGAACACCCACTCAAACTGGACTCTACCAACCGAACTGGAGTGAGAATGACCGTACGCGTAACGTGTCCGTGTCCTCGGAAGCCTATGAGCCATCACCCGGAAGGGGGGACGAGTTCAACGCTGCCGACCATCCCGAGATCTCACCGTAGGGCGGCCCGCTGCGGCTCCCGAACCATGAAGCCTTTAGCGGGGTGGCTTGCACTGGCGTCATTGGTTAGCCCGGTGTGCGACCGGTCCCTCTGGACTGGCCGGGTGCGCTGGTTGGCGATAGGGACCAGCAGACGTTGTAGTAGAGATCTGACGTCGTGGTCCTTATCATCATATTCCGTCACGTTCCTTTCTCTCTGGAAGGGGTGATTAACATTTAAGAGTGCCTGAATGCGCAGAAACATTCCAGCTATCAGAGTTGTCCGTGTATGGACCGGCCATCATAGGCGTACCGGTGGCGGTGTGCTACGTTGTAGCGAGGCGAAAGACGTTATAGTCGGAAACAATTTGGGCTAGAATCCATGTCTCCCGGGAAATAACGTCTTACTTTGCGCAGGTAGTTAGGCAAAAACCCGGAAGATTATATCAGAATGCTAGACGATAAGAATATCTTGCGGTCTATATCGCGCATGGGCGATAGAAATCGGCAGGCACTGAGCCCGGCCGATAGCCTTCTTCATCGTATCAAATGAGAAGGAGAAACCTAGGGACGTAACAGATCGGAAAAGCATCCCGTACGCCTGTAAAGGCGCGTGCGGGCCATGAGGTGTTCCTTGGGTGACACTCTCGCGATGGCTCCTGTGCTGTCCTGTTACCTCACTTTGTTGGTGCTTAGTACCTCCGTGTTACGATCTGCTACAGCCTAATTGGAGTGTATTAATCAGTTCCGCACGCCTTTCAAACTTCTTGAGGTTAATGGAACCTTATGTGAGATGAGTTCTCCGGGGGAAAATGTAACGACCACCTACCTCGGGGAAAATTTAGTACCCAACTGCCCTAAGACTCACATGATTATCCGGCGTGATAGGACCCACACGGGGGCGGTTTAGTGTTTTAAAATTTTTGAGTAGCTTCACAGTGGGATGTTTTTCCTCGGATTTTCCGAGTTGCGTGGCCAGCATTGGGAAGTTTTCTAATAATCTTCCGGGCCGTGAACTTCAGGTCAGGATACAATATCTCGGTAGTTTGAAAACCGATTATGACTGTATCTTAAACGGATTGATGATCCTGCAACCGACCACTTCTCTGCGTGTGAAATTAGCGGTAGACGTAATCACCAACTTGTATGTTGAAACATCTTCGCAGGCCCACACTCATAGATATCAGAGTTGGACATCTTTTTTGGAGAAGTCCGTTGTTAGCGCAGAACCGCGTGGAGCCTGCAGAAGACCGTCCGCCATTACGGATCTCGATTCGGTAGTCGGTTGATCAGTATCTCACTTGATACAGGGATGGAGTCCTGGAGCGCTGCGTGTTTCGCGTAGCAGGTCCTTAGAAGACATTTTGTCGCTGGCGTAGCACAGATATACCGCGAGTCTTTATATACTGCGTGGTCTTCAAAACTGCCGTTTTGCTCGACCGGTACGTCTTTCTCGCCCTGCCCGACGAGAGGCGCAGGGTTTTCGGCGTAACATGGGTTGTCGTCAAATGTGCCTGGGATGGGGAGACAACATTTCACTGTAGCCAAAGGTTTCCGCACCGAGTTCTGGTGGAGACTGAAGAAAGATTTGCTGTAGAGATTGGCCCGCCAAAGCGGGGCATAGCCCCACTTAACAGGTAATACACTCTATGATTACTGGGTCCAAGCTGGCTTCCAAAGCATTTTGGTCGTTTTCGTTTTTTTCCTCGATAATGCATATAGTTAAAAGTTTGAAACTGCCATGGATAGCCGCACAGGAAAGATATGGTACAATCTCTCTGAAATTAATCGTAAATACACGAATTTATGGATATTATCGTTCTAGTGGGATTAGAAATTTATATAACCACTAAAGTATCCATACCAGGCAAGGTTGAAATTTTGTCGGCAGGACTTTCACGTTGTCTCTGTATCTACACCGACAAAGAACAGCGCCGCGTTAACACCACTACCGGCTCTTGACTGCGAAATGTGCCCCATTTGAAAACGCGCATAGGCAATGTTATCTGAAAGAAGCGTGGTGCACGCACACAAGAAAGTTCGATCATAGCTACAAAGAGTTGTCTCGCGCCCGGCTGCTATCTAGTACCGACCCTCTAACATTTACTACCAAATTACCCCACTCAGCTGTCGGCGTGGCAATGCTGAATGACCTTACACACAGACAGTACTTACGCTATGGCACTATCCGATGGAAGGAGGCTAACCCATTCGGCCTCGCATATTACTCGCAGTTATGGGAGGGGCAATATGTAGATTAAGGATGCTAGTCAGGGTCGGTAAAGCGACCAGCATCATTCAGCGCGGGCATTGGCTCATCCTGGCGGATTTGCTGTCAGGTATCCCTCCAGGGAGATCGCAATTAGATCGTTGCAAGAACCCGATGAGTGAACACGAACTCTGCAACCCTTTCTTCGATCGCCTGGCGGATTGAGGAGACGGGTGTCCGGTTATGTGAAGAGTGGTGGAAGTGCCCGGTTAGATCGACCGTTGGTCAGAGCTCCACTAGGACGTAGACGCGCGGCCAAAATGAGAAGCCCGAAATTAAACGCCGCCAGTAGACACACAGATCGATTCAATTGGCAATTCAGTAAGATGGTCCCTGCGCACTACACATAAGCTTAAGACGGACTAGCGGTAAGTGTCACTTGTTAGGGGGGCGTCACAGTCGTAGAGTGCTTCACTAAACATTGCTAAAATTGGTATCCTTCATATGACACACATAGAGCAAAACCCTAACGATGCAACCCCTGGAAGTAATTTACAGCGGACACGAGTCTCGGAGAAACTGTCGCACCTAGATTGGGGCGACGAAAGGTATATGAGTACCCATGGCGCCGAAGCGTTATCGACGCCTATACCTGTGGACCGCCGAGTCGTCAGAGCTGCAAGTAGGTTCTCGATGGTCATTTCACGTGGAGTTACTGTCTGTATAAGAAGGTTTGGTACTGCCTGACGGGAGGGGAAGGGTCTAGGGGGCAGGACCCAGTTCGCCTCTTGGACGCAAGTCGGGACTTATCCGCTGCACGAAGTAATAAATTGTTACGGTGTAAGTCGGCTCTCATTGAACCGGTAATGGCAAGAACATTCGCCTGACTGGGTAGATACACAACGATAATATAGCCCCTGAACTGGACCGCTGTTGGTGGCCTATAGCTCAGATCATACCCGACAAAACTCCACGGTCCGTGAAGTGTCGAGGGGGTAACCTGTAAAGTTACAAGGTTAATTGGTTAATTAAGAGGAGTAAGGCGTGATGAAATGGCTCGAAATGTGTGTAAACACGTAGTAATCGTTGGTCGATTTTAAGCAAGGAAAATCCTACAAAGCTACACTGGAGGTAAGCTAAGTGCCCGACCTAAATCGGTATCAGATCGAGCCGGCCAACGGATTAGTATATTTACGCGCACACTGGACAACCACCTTGAGGGAAAAGCAGTAGGACTCATGCCTCGCGGGCTGTAGAGGGTTAGACGAACAGCCTTAAGTGGCATGGAAGGAAGAGTTTCTACCGGTTGACGGAACGAGTCAGCGTCACCTTTGTGCCAACCATAATAGGACGGGAGCATTGTATCTCCGCGCGGAGTCACCAAAACGTTAGAGCGCAAAATGCTTATCAACGCTTGCTCTCATCATCCTAAGGACTCGTGACATACAAATGTAGGACGACGAGCATGGGAGTGCTCTAACTTATTCGTGCTTTGTGTCTAAGAAACCATTGTTGCGTGGCAATTCTTTGCGGGTCTGTAACCGGGCTCGTTATGATGAGCTTGATAAACTGCGCAGGGCCATAGTTGTGCAAGCTTAGCCTCGGCCGTTCTTACTACTTGATGATGGAAGATCAGATTCACTGAATGAAATAGTTCAAGCGTAAACAAGCCCCTTTTACGAACTGTCCCGAGAGAGTGGAACTGTTTCCCGGACCTCCTTTGAGGTGCAAAGCAATAAGTAACGCTACGATGCGGATGGAGCCAAATGAGGGTCTGATGAGTACTGGACTGCTTCTAATACCCTCCTTAGGATTCAATACCCGTTCGCCATCATACCGCAACAGTCATGGCTAGGACAAGGGTCCCAATCAGCGAATACAAAACCCCGTTGGGCGCTGCTACAGAACTGTTAGCTTCTAGAATGCTCACATCACAACAATAACTGTTCCCGCTACGGATCTTGTCGTCTCGTGTAGCTATCATAAGCGCCAAGAGGCCTGTCCGCACCGGTGGGTGGCGTAACTATTCTCCGACCGCGATCAGTAATGGCGGGTGATGCGTCGGTAAATGGAACAAAATCGTGGCTTGGGAACGTCTGCCGTAAAGAGTTCGTTGAGATATTGAACCGGGTAATGGAGCATGCTTCGAACTAAAGTGGTAGCATGGGGTTCCGAGAGCTGGTCACTACACGTGAATCTGGGCGTATAGGCGACCGTAAGTCTATAATACTATCTGGAATTGACATTGATAGAATTTTGCCACTGTAGATCGAATAGCGGTCGGAGGCCTCTTGGTTGGCATGCGACAGCTGCCTACCCAATCAATAATACGTCACTGCAAACAGAGATCAACAAAACCTAAAAGAGAAGCTTTACAGACGAGTTTTGAGACCAGGAAGTGGTAATAACAATTTTCGGCCAAGATGGCCTCGGCCGAGGCTTTGACGATCTGTATAGCTAACCCGTATCTGGTCTCCGCTGATACCGCCGTCTTGCGCCGGACCATGCTTACTTAGGTCTTCCGCATGATTTTGATGACCCTGTAGACCCAAATTATCGGGCGCAACGTATGTGGGAGTTAGGCCAGCAGGGTCGAAATAGCGGAAATTAACAGATTTTACAACTTCCAGGGATTAGTGGTGCTCAAAACAAACGGACAATGCAGGCTAGCATCTGCGTCCAGCTGGACTTTCTTAGTTTTAATAAGCATGACCGATACGCCCGCAGTGATGCTGTGTACCCTACCTCCGTACATCTCTTAAGGATGGGGGTCATCCTCAGGCAATATCGTCGAATAATAAGGCGGGCGGGTTGGTCCTTTATTTTACTGAGTTTTAGGCTAACGAGTGTGGCACGCCATAGTACAAACCCATCTATGTTGGGAAAGTCACGATGCAGGGCGTCGAACCCAGAGGAGCATAGCACACGAGCTGCCATGGAAGGTACGCCCATGATTTACTCCCTGATTCACAAGTTGAATTCATTCAATACGATCCTTACCAACGCCCTGAGGTAGGCGGTGGCTTACCCCTAAACCATTTCGAATGTACGGACATTAGATCTGGCGCAGACGGCGATTGCGAACACGGGCGCACAGTCTATAAGAAAGGATCGACGACTGTAGCAAAGCTCGCGGCTAGGTGACGGCAATGCACAGATCGACGCAATCGGAACTCCGAGATTCAACCTGGCGGAGGTATTGAAGTCAGTGCGAGAATCGGTAATAGTCAAGCGTTGGTATGTAGAATCGCCACGTCGAGGAACACACGGTTAGACTGATTTTGACTCGACGCCAGACATGTTACGTTGCCCGATGTAGTCTCGATAACTCCGCGCGGCAATAGCATAGCACACTAGGCAATTTTGCGCCTAGTCCTGGTACATAGGTTCACGTATTAGGCAGCTAGTGGCCTTGTGCCTGTCGATTGGTCTTACGGAATTTCCTGTCGTCGAGGTCCGATTTTAAACGAACATGGAATTGTAAGCTCTTTTATTTGGGTGCGTGCATGAACGAAAGTCTATTCAATCCGTCAGTATCAACTAAGTCAGGTCGCTCGTCCTATGGCTAGGTTTGCCAGCTTTAGAGGGTGCCGAAGACAAACCACGACCCTATTCCCCGTCGCCAAAGCTCCGTCCAAACGCCTAAGGCACATACCGGGTACAAATATCTATAGCGTCATAGTTGCGTAAACGGTGTAGCCGGTTTTCTGGTCAGCCTGTATCCGATCTACGTCGGGTATGGGCTGGCTAAAGGACTGACGTGTCGAAAACGAAACATAGCCGGATGGCAAGCTACTAGACTAGACCCTAGCCTACTCGTCGTTCAGGTAGATTTAATGAGTTGTGGGAAGTACATGGATGTCAATCCCGTTTGAAACAGGACCCAGCGAAGGGAGCATCGTGAGCTCACTTCTTTAGTTCTCGGAGCTCCCGGGCCCTACTACAGATTATGGATGGGCCGCCTATTGCGTCTTCCATAGCTAACCGCTCCGGATAAGAAAAATCCCTATTAGAGACCAAGAGATCGCAGACTAGGGCGCGCGTCCTTCTCTGGTAACATGCGGGTACCAGTCTTTGCTTGTGCTGCTTTTCCAATTCAGTGTTCCATCGTGTACAATCCCATTACCTTTTTTATCATATCGTGCAAAACGCCTAAACTCGGGTCAGATAACACGCATATTGAATCCCCAACGAGATCAGCAGGCATGCAGCCTAGGTGAACGAAGCTACTCGGTGCGGACTAGAGGCTCCGCCATGAGCAGTGTAACTATTTGAACCGCGTGGTCTGTCACAACCCAAGGAGCGTTGACAGGGGAAATGCGTCGCCGCTCCCTCTGTAGCTGTCAAACAATGGGCCTGCTTTACACCAACCCTTCCATAGCTTCTAGGTAATGTGAATAGGACTCGCCGGACCCGAACCAGGAAGGCGGTATAAGAGTTTGCACTAGGAGGATTTATACGAAGAACTTATCAGCCAAAAGTAAGGTTCTGGTTAGGGTGCTCCCGTGGTAAGGTCGGGCCCGTATGTTGGTCCTATCCCTTGCTGCCTATGAGATACGTCACAGGGAAAAATTCAAAGAAGCCGATTTCACAGAGGCTTCACGGAAGAAGTGCGCCTTTCCGAGCGGCAAAAAGTGTGAATCCACAGATCATCACCGTACAGTTTCACCACGGTAATTGACGAGATGTACCCGTGTAGCTTGGTCAAGCGGGGAGCCATCCCGTATCAACCTACCTGTTCCCTAGCCCCCGCCCAAGGTAATAGAGGTTCTGAATGACGGGATTTGAACGGGCAAATATCCTCCTGATTGCATTCAAATCAGAGGCCGCCAAGGACCCTATGACACGGTAGACCTGCATTGGTTAGTTCGTGGTTGACGCGGATTATGAAGGTATACAGTACTTCCCAATTGCGCCGGTAACATTTGACTGCCTCGCTTCATTCAGGAACCCCCCGCGGTCTTCTTGAGGGTTATGAGTGTTTTTAGGGCTTTGGATGTTTACTAACTGGATCTGAAAGTACGATCTTACCAGTACCGATACACAGATCTTTGCCCTCTTTAGGGACCAATTAAACGGTAGACTGGGATAGGCCGAATATCACGCTCTTGTTTTTATACTAGATAGTCTTATCCTATCTCAGCGACGGACATCCCTGAGTTGCCCTTGCCACAACGATCTCTGCTATATTAGATCACTAGATTTATACAATCAGTAGATGTCGCATACAGGCTGAGGTTCCGACACAGGGAGCTTGTTTATTATTCACCATTGCACAGTCGTCCCGTGCCCGGCAAGTGGTTCGCGGGTCACGCGTAACGTTGAGACCTATTGTTACACGACCGGGATTGCCCACGTCGTGTACTATGGCGACTTGTCCCGACAGGCCAATCATATTAAAAATCAAGCCTGCGCCGCGGCACTTCTTCGCGCAATCCCTCCAAGACACCGTGACTACTCGACCATGAATCCTTCATTGCGTGTGTCGGCTGTAGTTAATGTAAGGGTATATTTAAAGAAACATATAAGCTTGTAACGTTTTGATTATAGCTCAACACGAGATCGTAGACATAGAGCCCGACCCGCTCCGTCTCCGTAGAGTAATAACCACCCAATTAAACTGAACGGCCCGTCCACCTAGTTTCCCCACTTACTTATCTCAAAAGAATCAGGTCTGGGCGAACTTGATGCCATTAAACGTTTTCCACCATGCAAGTTCGGGTTAAGCCGTGTTAGCAGTTGGAGGTTTGTAAAGGCGGGCCTTCATCGTTGCAGGGGGGGGAAGTTGATATAACGTGATAACTTTTGTAGTTGTACAGATTTCCTCAGCCGATCTCCTTGTCATCGGGGTGCCTAGATCGGTGTCCTGCATTTCCCACACAGAAAGGCGTAAAGCAGCGCTACCCTTCGTATCGTCACGACTTAGGAAGTTAATACAGCTATGGAATAAACAAGTGTCTAGGGTCCCCTTGGCATTGAGCCCGTTGGAGGTAGAACCACATAAGTTGCTCACGTACCGGGACGCCTGCCGTTCGTACATATCCGGACGAATAACTATGGGGGCAGAACGTCTAGGATTGCGATTAGGAGATACACATGAACGCGTTCCTACGCAACGATCAAAGCACTTTGCTGGCCGTTTCCCGCGATTACTGACAAACGATTCAGTCTATGCTTATGCACCAATTGCTCTCTCCCTAAGGACGGATCCCTGCCTTCGACGTTTTGACCTTCAACTGCAGCGACAATCAAGCCTTCATGGTGTCCGAGTTAACATGGCAAAGAAGTTGGTACGGGTCAGTATGATCCCGCGAGCTTATCCACTCGTACATCGCCGGCAGTTATACAAGTCGACCTAACAAGCTTTAGTCCGCGATTGATAGGGAGTCGATTGCGGCCGTATTTCCAACTTATCATGTTAGCATCTACGCTAGTTTCTCTGCGATTCTTCGACCGTCGCGGTCAGATACGAAGCCATGGTCTCATAGAATGCCCCATTCTAATGCATTCACGCGGTCGGCCTGAGAAGAAAGCTTCCGTTCTATTCTCATCCCTAGTGGACCGGCATGCCGGCATTCCCGACCATCCTACCATGGGGCTGTGGTAGCTGGACCTTCGCTGTTGCTACGCCGATAACTCCCTGCTCTACGTTCCATTGAATTACAGTGTCATGGCTTTTCCGCGTGTATTTAGCGCTTAAAGGATCTTGACGCACCTCGTTATCCCTATAGAGGTATCCGGCACTTTTCGAAATTAGGCCCTTGCTTCGCCTCGGAGCTCTGTTGTAAGTTACTTAGCAAGTACGCGCGGGCTACGCCATTAAGGGCGGGTCGATCCTATCGGAATCATCTCGCCATTTCAGCGTTAGCAACGTTAACGTCGGGTACCGTATTCCCTTCGTTGATTTGAGGGTCGGGCCGATGCTCCTCTGCGAATTATGCATCGTGCCCCTCGTTCGCAGTCGTTAAGACTCAGTCCCGGCCGGAGCAAAAGCAGCAAATGCCAGGACACCCGCGAGCGTGGGACATTAGTATCTGCGGCTTCGAATCGGATCTGTCGTGTGCGTGACAATATCAAACGACCTGTCAATTGCGATTGTCGGTCTTGGGTATGACAGTCAGAAGACGGTACTTTTGGCATGATAGAGTATCGACAAATTCCATCCACCGTCCACGGCCTCGCTATATCGAAGCGGCCGGTAACAGGCTCTCACTGTTTACGTTATGAGGTGCTCTCCGTTGCTGGTGGACCTCGGAGCGCTGTCGAGGGGTTCCGCAGGTCTAGAGACCCAATTAAGTATTTGGTACAGATAGCCTAACGCATGTTGTCGGCGTAGCACTCGCCTACGAGCCATATCCAGGAGCCGGGGGACGTTATGGAACCAAGTTCTCTCCAGCCAGACGTGCCTATGGAAATACTGGCCAATCTAGTGTCACTATAAGAATCCAATGTTACAAAACTCGTCCCTGGCCGTGATGACGAACTTTGACCGGCGGAACCCCCGGGGATCGAGGGTCCATTCGGACTTGTGGGTTGGCGTCAGAGTTTGACCATCATAGTTGGACCTAATCAATAGCGCCCCTACTGTGGTTGTGTACATAAAGACCCCGAATTGTAAGAGGGCGTTAGAGGCCCCCAGAGACTACTTTCATCGTGGCGCCCTGATCGGTGAAAGCGGGTCCCCCAGGGATCTATCGGTATATGACCGGGAAAGAGAATGCCCTCTTATCCTGGGTCACCTCCCAACGCCTTGTTCCGTTTAGGGATGTTGGCATGCGCCGTCCGCCTTCAATGACTACTCTTGCAAGTTGGGACGACAGAGCTACTAACTACGCCTGCATTGCGATACCGTGTAGGGTCACTGACGTCTAAGATCGTCTTCCTAAACCGACAGGTGTACACTTGACGGAAGCGGTCAAAGTTAAATGATCTAATCACAGGTATAAATAAGAGATCGGACTAGTAAAGACGGTCTTGGTCTGTGTTTAGTACTGAGTTGCAGTCTTAGAGCGGACGGAAGATAGCGCGGCGTAGAGTGGGAGGATTCCCTGAAGTAAGGAGGGGAAGACTAGATTAGTACTACGGCGCTGGTCAGCGAGAAATCGGCAGAAAAACGCGCTGCGTCTTACGACTTCCTTTGCTAGAATTCCCCATTCTTGCTAACGTACGTACGCAGCATGCGTACAGTACTCATACTTTAACGGCGTCAATTATTCAAAAGGATCTAACTGGTTTCCCTGGATGTAGGGCACTGTACTACACCCTTAATAGACACTGGCGTCCATTCGATTGGGCATTTTTGACTGAAGAGAACTTAGGTAAGGACTTGGAAGCCCCGTGTTTGGATGTTAGCGCCGTCGGGATTCCAGAAGTCCAATTAATGGTCGCCGTTAGTCGACTGAGTTACGGTCACACCGCTCGTTCAACTGTGTTCTTGAGGAACAGCTATGTTTGCCTTGGACGACCGTTTCGCAAGACTCTCAAAAAAGAGGCCTCGTCTGGTGATTACCCCATTTAGTTGTTGGTGCGCGGACTTATTGTTATATCAGGCCTCGCCACGATATAAGCGAGGATTCAGTCACATTCAACCAGAGGCAGACATCGATAGTTGGTTGACTCCAATCCTCTTGGGTATCTTCGAGTGAACCCTAGGGTGTCAATAGGGATCTACACGGCAAATAATCCGGGCCTTGCCTGCAAGCGATTGTCGGGTTATTCGATGGTAAGGAGTTTGTGAGGATAATCTGCTAGGCTGTTCAAAGGATTTCGGGATGCTCGTAAAACTGCTGCACGCAAGCCGCAAAGAAGGAAGACATCCACGCCTCTGCTGAGATCGTAAGGAAGGTCAACCCCGGCTTAGCAGCACCTTTTGAGGGGTGGCATTGCAACGCCCACATGCGGGCCTGAGGCTTCGCTTACGTGTGTTGGCTCGAAAATGTGTCCCTTTACTAACGCGCAATTCCCCAATGAGAGGATGTTGGGAGCGCGTACCTATACCAGCCCGGGGAATCACAGACCTTCCGCCCTTGTGTCGTACCATTAGCCGTCATTCTTGGTATGGCACCAAATCAAAACAGCTATGATTCCATCGATAATGCTTACCTTCAACTCAGCTCTACATCCCATCTTAACCTACTTCTGATGTCGGGGGCACCGGGTTCACAGCGCGGCCCGCTGGTGACCAGCTCCAGGCTTTTTGGTAGCCAATCGTGACATACACTTTGAACGCCAGACCGTCGGCTTCTCCGCAAGCGTCCACTATGGCAGTTAAACACCCTATTAGGTATTCGTTAAATGCCCTCCTTGGGATGGGTCCAAAGTACTCGGGACGACATCCCGAACGCGTGAAAGGTATAACGTGCAGTAAATTGCGGCGGGATACCCCGCTATAACCCAGGTCTAAGAGCACATTGGATATCTCGCTGGATGCGAATAGCGAGCACGGCCCAGTTTGTAGCCTAGACACGACGTTACAACTCGCGTACGTGACAGACCATTAAATCGTTAGAGTACCTGCTTGCTTAAAATATGAGGATTTAATGCTAAAGTGCAAGGCAGATTAATTTTTCGCCCGCAAATAATCAGCGGAGGGGCGTTACAGTGAGTTCAGATGGGAAAACAAGAAGGTTTATAGCAGAAAAGTTAGGCACCCCTGTACGCGTGTGAGGACTATCTCTGCCTCCAGGGATCTCGAGGAGGGATCCGTGCCTATCTGTTCGATGCTATGGCATTGCTAACGTCCCCTGGGCGCAGACGTATGGGTGATTTTCCCTTAACAAAGTCGGTAACTTACGGCGTTCATTGGACTCCCTGTCACTCAAGGCAACGTACCCGGCTACGTTAATAAATGAAATGTACACAGGGAAAGATTTAGTACTATCGTCGGAGCGGATGATTAGCGAGCGCTGTATGCTTTTCAATTCTGTATACAATCCCGTGGTGATCACCCTGTTTGGGCTAGAGTCGCTAATGCGCTCTCCGTACGGTCCCGAGGTTTTGCGGAATAGGGAGCACTACAAATTTGATAATTTACAGAACTATCGCCACAAGCGTGACACCTGACCGATAATAGATCCGATCAGCGCTTACTCGCATCGATTGCGCCCTGGAACAGGTATCCCACACCGAAAGGCCGTTACGTTGTTGATCGATAAGAAGTGTCTGAAAAGTCTTGTCCGCAGGGCCCCTTGCCATTATGCACCTTCATCTGTATAAGTATAAATCGACGGTAGATATTCTTTGTCGCAAAGAGGTATGAGAGCATGCACGATACATGCCTGGTCATTACGGTATACAATTGACGAGCTAATTAGGCCAGCGGCTATCGACATCTTTATCTTGGATCGGACAGGGCCTAAATTGATCATTGGTCCATGTTCGACGGTTGTCGGTGACTGGCTGCCCCGCGATTTGCAGCCACAAATGCCGGTATGTGGGAGCGTCTACTCCCGGTAGAATATTTCCACGTAGCGACCGAGTTTAAAACGACTGTTAGTTGCCTGTGGAGGGATGATCGTGGCTCCAACACTACGATGACACGCGCTACTTATATTCTCTGGCCGTATCGAGCGGAGCCCGATTAGCGGGACGGCGTCTGGCCTAACTAACATAGGGACGTATGGTTAATTTTCGTCTGCTCGTGCTAGCGTGTTTTTAATCCCACTTTACTACCTTGCCACCGGTCGTGACCCCCAATGCAATTATTAGAGTCGATGCAAAGATTGACAGAATACAGACAAGTCTTATTCCGGGTTAATGGACACAGCCGTGCTTAGGACATTGAAGTGTGCAACGCTGTATGCAAAGGGTAGATATATGTCGTATATCCTCGTCTGTTTTTCACGTATCTTGGCAGACCCGCTATGAGTGTATCAAGCCTAGGAGTTTTGTCAGAGATACCTTGCACAAGCGTTGACAGAAGCATTGTCGTCCGTGTCAAAGTGTGTATGTCGTGCTCCGACCTATGCATTATAGAGTTACTAAATGCTCGGCGTGCGTGTCTGCCTGTTAGGGTGGCGCGCGACTAGATTTCATACCTTGTGGACAGTTCCCAGCATTTATCTACGAATGACTAGGAGTGGACCGGCCTTGAATTCGATTGTTTCAGGGATCTGCTGGACTCTCCCGTCACTGCCTCTGGACGTGCTCTCACCACGGCTTTGCTGACGTCATCCTAACGATCTACCCTACCACGTGGTGGTGGGGAGGAAGAGTACAAAGACGCATATGTCTGGTCGAGAAACAAGTACTAGGAGGGGCTGTACGTGGAAGAGCGTAGTTCACCTCTGCGTGTGACTTTCTTTACATTGTATACCGTCACATGGTATAAAGAATTGAATTGGCTTAGAAAATGGCCTTTACTACGTCTCGCGGCCGATGGACATGCCCACGTAGCTATGTCGATATGCTAAGGTAACTTGGCGGTACGGCACGAGGTGGTAGCCGACTACTCCCGGACTATGTAAGTTAATCGACCGCAATTATGCTCAGTATGTTTCTATGGTCTCTATCTGAGACGCTTAAAGTGTCGACCAGTTAGCTACCCCTGATTCCTGATGGCACGAGCTCCGATGAATGATGCTTAGCCAGTCACAGCTTGACCAGAGCTTAGATCACTTAACCTGAGTTACTGATAATAAATTAGACTCCTTATGAGCTAGTTAACCCCCTTTGCGCGTCGCGTAAAATCTGCTAGTCCGCAATGTTCTCCTTCCCAGCTTAGGTTGACCTTTTCAGTCTAGGATTGTGATGGAGTTGGGACCCACGCAGCCATCAGGTTGCCGAGTTAACGCACACCCGACACAATGCGAGGCTGGTCGGCCCGACCCGACATGGGACCAAGAGTCTCGACCAGAGCGGAAAATAGGAAGGAGGTAAAACCGTACCTTGCCCCATAATACTTAAGCCTCCCGCGACCGTGCTTCCTTAGCATCCCGTGACGTTTTCATGGACCGTCGAAAAAGTGCATGTGGCCTGTTTATGGTGTATGGGTACTATTCTATTGCGACTAGCTAAGTTTTGTACTGTACTCACCCCCAGACTATTGAGTACCTCGGGTGAAAACGGTTCACAACCTCAGAACGGGAGACGCGCAAACCGGACAGGTCTATCGACCTACAACATAGGTGTCTATCTATTTGGGTGAACCACTCCACTCAGAACTCGGGAATATGTGCCAAGCGGTTTGGGGCACTTGCCGGAATCTCCCCGCACGAGGTAGAAAACACGAGGATGGGGCTACTTCTTTTGGGTGAGATTAAGGAAAAGTGGGTACAAAGTTGTACTCCCATTAACCAGCTCGGAAGTTGCGATTGGATGAGCACAGAGATCCAACTAGCAAAGTGCAGCTGGCGATCGCACGACCTTTTAAGGGTAGTACGGACGCTGTCTCATCGGATTCATCTGGTCCGACCGGCCCAGGGGGCACAATCATGAGACGCCGCAACTCCAAAGTCTACGGGCACAATCGCTAGATGATGTCACGGCTAGAATTCTTGAACTGTTACCACAATTAAAGCGACAGTTAATATAACATAGGAACATACCTACACCCATGCGGAAACACGAAGCCGAAGATAGCCCAAATCACCGACGCGGCGCCCGCACTCTGACCGTCCGTCCTTGGGCGTTAACGAACCACGCCAATTTAACCACGTGTCCTGACAAGAACATTACAGGCGAACGCGGAGCACCTGCGTGAAGAGCCTAGTTCTATGTTGTATGATGTGTAGTTAGTTTCGGCATGGCTGCCCAATTACCGGGAACCTTTGTCATTACATTATTGACTGCTCATATATCAACATACGCATCAGTTCTCTAGAAGTGAACAGGAATCCTATCTGAGCTAAACTATTGCTTGAACACCTATGGTTAACGTCGTCCGTAAGGGTCGGACCTATTTAAATGGCGTAAGCTGGATTCAATGAAACGTGCCGGCTACAGGGAGGTGAGAGCACTAGGCGGATGGACGTTCTGGTTGCATTGGCAAATTTCGGCTACCGACGCTGGAAGGAATTCAGTAACAGGCCGTGACTCGACTCAAAGCCCTTGTACATAACACATCGGGCATCCTTGATATATAAAACTTTTACGGGAAGTGCATTAAATATGGTCTAGTCGACAGCAGGAGGGCTTTAAGGCGAAGTCGAAAGAAACGTTACTGGGTCACACAATCTCCGCCCTGGTTAGCGGTCGGTCGGGACTCTGGAGGGCTGCTGGATGTGACACCTGAAGGTATAAGAAAAGTATATTATGTGATCACGTATTTGACGTACCTCTCGCGCGGGGCGATATCTTATACGGTATTCCCTTAATGTAGGAACAGGTACAATCAATCCCATTTCCTCTCTAAAATATCTGCCATATTCCGTTGGTAGATTTCCCCTTACGTACGTCCGCGCAGTGCGATGCCGACGGGTTCTCGATAGGTCGAAGATTCGGTATTCGAAATCCGGAACCCAAGGCATCGCCGGTCTTTACAAGGCTGAAGTGCGCGGCCTCCTTGGCGGGGGGAATTGTGTTGGGCGCAGGCCGCGTGGTGATAACGACACCCGGTGACTCTCAATGACCTAGCACTTGATTCCTGGCAAAAGCGACCTACCCCGCTGCCGGGTCACATCAATTCATTTGAAGTAATCTTTCTGAGGGTCCACAGTGGAGCCAACGGACGTTGCCAATCTGCGAGATGGCGTACACGTACCGCAGAGTGGGCCCCCTGATACTACAATATTCGAAACTAAGTATAAAGATCGGAAAGATACGAGAGCGAATCAGTGTTCCGTTGAGCCTATGTATTACAGCCTGGCCTGAATAGGATCTGCGGCATATAATCATAAATCCCCCAGCGTATGTGGGAAGTCCCCATTGCACGCTGAGACGCATCCTGAAGGTAGTGAGGTCGGACAAAAGTAGGTGTCCTCGGTAGGTATAGGAATGTCTCTGTTAACATCCCAGAATGATGATTCCTATCTCGAGATTGGATTTTAGATCAAAAGCGACGAGCCGTGACTGCAATAAAGTTGGGATGCATAAAATCCGTAATCTTCGCCTGGTGTCCGTGAGCCTCTCGTGCCTGAAGTGTCGCGTGATCCTCCCTTGCACCGCGCTCTGAAACCGTAAATCGAGAGCCGAGGCGACCGCGTATAAAAAAAGAGCAGCTCCATTTATGGCCACCCCAAGAAGGAGTTTTACGGTATTTTACGCTCTGGTGAATCAAACTCTGACCAACGGGAGTCCCCTACTACTAAAAACCGCATTGATGAAGTAGGTCTATCCTCAGTCACATTATTTACCTAATCACGACCGTCTCATGTCCTTCGACCCTGAACCTTCAGTCGCGTTGTGTTTCAGCGTTGACGCTTGGGACTCTATGCTTGTCAACAGGTCTGTAGCTGGAGGTAAGCACTTAAGTTCCGTAACGACCAACATGATCACGAAATCCTAAATCGATATTACAGACCGCTCTAACGAGAATACAATAACGTGAGATGGTTTACTCAATTCGGGTCGTTACGTAGCGGTGCTGTCGTATTTGTCATGCACGACTAAGCTACAACAGCTGGGACTATCCTCCCCCGAGTCCCCGACCAGACGATGCTGTTTGTCCTCGCTACGGCTTGCCGGCACACAAACTGACTCCAAAAAGCTCTTCCTAAGGCTTGCTCGGCCTCGTGGCTTCCGTTTGACTCGTTCGTCATACGGGAACTAATATAGAAAGGGTCTTATTCAAAGTTTACGCTTGGGTATCGACGCTGCTCGCTACGACTTAACAGTCGGATTTAGCATGCAGTCTCACGCCACCCTTTTGTAGACCTGCGTGTCTCCCCAACGAAATAAATGGATAACATCTAAACAGCCCAAGCTTACTTCGGGTCAAGGTGGATCAGTGCCATTCTAGCCCACGCTTCTCGGAGTACGCAGGCTATGAGAACCGTCACCTTGAAGGTATTTATGCGGGGAGAAAGTTTTCGCTCGTCAAGTTCTCTCGTAGCGGAGTCACGCGTCAATTACGCACATAACGCCCGGTGATACCTGCGCGATCGCACCGAACTAAGCCCCGTCTATATGTCCCCACGCTATAAAGTCACTTTCCGCAGAGTCCGAATTATGCTGCGTTAATATGTTAAATCCAGAAGATCTATTTAAATTCTGGGAGCATTCTGTCCTGGATTAAGGTTCTCATACCTCCGCCCCAAACCACTCCGGCATGACGCCTTCCTTGGGGGGAAACCCATCTAGCAATTGTGTTGTATAGCAATACGGGCTCGCCGTAGAGGATGCCGATTAAGATGGAACCCCGGAGAAATGCCAGATGATCAGTTCCTCAATTCGGTCATCTCACATTACTCAATACATAGGATCTGTTCTACTCGCAGCAGGCTGATGCCTAGCGGAGATGAAGGCCTGGGTGGGTCGTACGCAATTCCCCGCTAGAGCTAGGGGGCTTACAGACTGTTGGATCCACGCCCCCCGTGAATGATAGCTGATGAAAGTACTAGTCATTCTCCTCTACTGTCCAAGGTAACGTCTGGGCTCCAGTCCCTGTATGTACGGGGATTGCCCTAACCGTCCAACTGTCCTTCGCTAAGATGCGCTTTAGCAGCCTGAGTGCCTTTTAATATATGACACGGAAGGTAAACTTGGATGTTTTGAAGATTATAGTTGAAGGGGATGCGTGTAGGACGGACAATTCGACTTCCGGCGGCGTAAGCGCCACTGGACCTCGGCGGGCCACGTACAGATCAGCATACTGGTTTTTTGACCACAGTTTGAGTATCCACCACTGACTAGGTACAGTTACATAAACGGTGCCCTACAATGAAAGACCACGTGGAAATGCTGCAACCGTAGTCTCCTCGGCTTGTGCCTTGGAGCAATGACGCTGGCACACTCCGGCGCACGCCGGAACCTTGGATCCACATAGTGTCAAGTGGAATATAGTTTGGGTTATGATTCCCGAGTGATCGGAGGAACAGACACTCGTCCGCGGAATTGGTCAAATTTTTACTGAAACTAGCTATACATGGACTAGAATCCGTTTTATATGACCGTTTGGCTTTCTCTGCGTGGACAGAGGGTAACCCACCCGTTCGGCTCAATTTTATGACGCTGCGTGACGATGACCATGCGTGATTAGCCGGGACCATCCAGCACCCGTCCCTGTAGCAGTCCAGTTGGAGAAACAGAAAGAACAATGCCTCCCAACGTCAATCAAACGGTAAGTAGCGGGTTGTCCTCGATTCGCGACCCTAGGTCGAATTGCGATTATTCTTCAATTAACTTTGGATCACAATAAATAGGTCACGTGCCAATCATGATATTGGTATAGGCACGGCAAGCAAACTCCACGGGTAAATCGAACACATCCACGTCCAGAGACGGAGTGGTGGTTGGACTGAGACAGGGGGTCAACAGGCGTCGTCTCCTGTATGTAGGGTTAGGCTACAGAGAGGCGAAAAGAGTGCAGATTTTGCGGCCAGCGTACATAAATTGGCCTGTATCCAATCGTGAGTTATTTGTGCCGACGATAGAGGGTACAATTTGGGGAAAAATTCAAAAAACCGCACTTGGTGTCGCTGTGTGCGCATCGCACAGAAGTATCTAGTGCCAACGTACTCCGTGTACATCCAAAAGGCGTCCGATTAATCAATCGGCAGATTCTACAAGTTACTGTAGCAATTACTTGCTGTGCTGAGCACGTCATAGCAAGTAGTAGCGCCTGCCGATTCAAGTTTACATTGCTCTCGTCGCAAGAAACCCCACTTGTTGGATCCTACCGCTGGATCGGGTTATAGCCTGTCGTGCCCAGCCTGCGTTCGTAACATTTAGGCTGACTCAGGGCATCTAGTTAGCTGGGATAAGTAACCCACTGCCAGGCCGTCAGCGCTGCCGAGGCCAGAAGATTGCTCGCAGCAGACTTAAGGGAGAATATTTATCTGACAGGGGGGGGCTCTGGGTCACTGGGACGACCTCCAGTTATAGTGAGGTACCCCAACGACTGTCCCGGAGCATGGTAAGTTTGACGCCCTACGGAAGCCTCTCTGATTCGGCGATGAGCACCCCACGCTAAGGATTCACTTCCTGAGCCCAGGGACCGGTAATGTCCAATACTCCAGTATATGATCCATGCTTGGGCAAGCTTGGGGAGTTAAATAACAGCGCGAAGGATGCAGGAATTGGTAGTTGGACTCCGCAGGGAACCCATTTTTTGTTGCCCAAGAACCCTCCAACGAGCGACAATCGTCTACCTTGTGTAAAAATAGACCTGAGACCTGCCAGCATTTCCGTCCCTGATTCTTGATCTTATCCAGATGCTGCAACAGGGACAAGGCCAAAATCTACAACAGCAGTGTTTACATCTCAGAGCTGCTGACGACGTATTACGCTTCGGCACTAATTAGACACGGCTAATTTTATTGTTAATATAGTTTGCGCGACCAGATTATTGGGGCCATAGGCTGGAGTAACGGTTGAGGCTAGGCGAACTTCATGCTGGTCTAGAACCCAAGCGGCGTACACGTGGTGACCTAAATCACGCGCGCTCTATTCGGAGGCAGACTGCTACCGCCTCATCGCACCCGACCCGGCCAGGGACGACAGGTCTTGGTTCTACAGGATACATTACGTTAGCCTCCGCCTAGTTGCGCGCGTTAGGCCATTTATGAAATGACTTATCGCGGATGCAACCTTAGTCATCAAACTAGTGGCACTGGGATATCAATGATCGCTCTGTCTCATACTGTAGAGTTGTACTCGAGTCCCGATTTCAGACAAGAGCTGAGACCGACACAAGAGCGGCGTAAGTACCCTGCAGGAAATCTGTACTCCCCCTGGTCCGTTAGAACCTACACATGCTGACAAGAGCTCTCTCACCGTTCAAACTAGACCCCTATTTTGACGATAAGCAGTCCGATCGGTTTTGCGGTCGAAGCCCTATATAGAGGCCGGTGGCAATTATTCGCGGCAAATTAAAAAACAAAGTGACCCCGCCAGTTGACGCGAGAATTCGACTACCATCCTTTCACCATGGTGAAACTACGCTCAGTCGCAGGAAAAAGAACGCGGGCTTCGAACTTCGTCAATTACGCAGAGATAGAACGGTTTCCTAAGAAGAGTTTCACAGATCCGGCATAACGTATCGGTATAGAATGGACGGACCCAATTTAATCACCTGTATAAGTCCAAGATAACCCATGGCCGAGACGTATGGCTTGTCTCCGAGGATGTTTGGTATAATGAATAGCTTTCTGTCTAGGGAAGTGCGGCCTAACACATTTGCTGAGTATAATGCTTTCAGTAACACAGGAGCGGCCACTTCAGTGTCTATGCACAAAAGAGGTGCCAGACGTCACCTTTGCTCGCTCATTTCCCTGGCTGGATGTGTCGCGCACGCGGTGCACATAGGATCTACTACGCAAGCGAATCAATGTGCAAACCACTAAGACGCGACTCGGATGCTTAGACAATTACACAGACGTCAAGCACCGGAGAATCCTCGTTTTGCGCACACTTCGATTGGTGAGAGATTACAAGTACTAGCGATGCAGTCAGTGTCTTCGCATACCCTTTTTATGTGATCTCGAGCACACGACCAGGAGGGAAGCCATCCCTCTCGTACGAGGGCTTTCTTTTAACAACCCACAAGGGCCCTGTTGAACAGGAGAATGTTACCGTCACTAGGGCCATAATAAAACAATAACTCCAAGATTCGGAGTTGGTTCGGCATGCTACCGTATCAATTGTACTGCGGTGACCATCTAATGTATCGTCGCCTACCCGTCGAAGTTTGTGGGCAGCGTCATGTTCTTGCGACACGTTTCTTCTACTAAACGCGTACCGTAGCGCGGGTTGTATGCGTATAACAAGTTGCGTCATAGGTACAGCCTGTATCGCTCGGATTATGATAAGCCGGGGGTCATCCCCCTTACTAAGCGGGTAAAGTAAAGTTCCATTAATATGCGGTCCGGAACCGGAACAGATTCTCCTCGCAGTCCTATGGCCCGCTTCAATCGTTTGACTGGCTGACCAGATTCTCCAACTTTGGATTGGCGTCACAAGAATAATTCAATTTATTAGCCCGAATTGCGGCCGTAACGTCCTCGTTCATGTGTCCTCCTCACCTTAAGAATCCTCGATTTCAACTCTGTGGCGGTAGTCCCATCTCGCTTATAGGTGAACAACACTAGGCTCTGAAATTCCCCATGCCGGGAACACTGCAGCTATGGCGCACTGTCGTTATAGGGGTGGTACTGGAGATATACCGAGAACAGGTCAAAGATTGATTAAAAGATAGAGGAATATTCGTTGTTGGTGGGCATACTTTCAAGGAGCAATTAAACCTCAGAGACTAGTCCATGGCTCGAGCCCACTTTAAAGACGCATCTCCAAGGCACCTATTTCAGCGCACTGCGCTTCGACTTCAGCACTGGTATCTAGGTGCTCTGGTTCTTAAGGAACATATAGTTTAAGATGTGAGTGAACTGAACCTCCCTTTTTGGCGGACTTACAAAGGGCGAATGGTGCTAGCTTATTCAGCGAGTTAGATGTTAAGCGAACTTAGTTAAGTTGCTTATGTACCAGTAATAGACCGGGCGCTCCGTCATCCCACATCTTCGTCAACTCCTACTACCACGGAGGAGGCAGTCATTGCTCTTCCCAATGATGCGAACACATGAACAGCCTGGGCATATCTTATTAGTCAATTGAATGTGGCACTGGACTATTGATTAAGTTTAGATGATGAACTGTTTCGGAAAATGGGCTGACAGAGGAAATGACGTCGCGAGCGCTTCAGGGTCTTACTCCATGCCTATCACTCGTGGAAACCCCGTTTGCTTTCCTGGGCATCGTGTATTAGTGCGGCTGGACTAGCGTTAGATTTTATTTATAAGTGACACCGACTGGCGTGCCTAATGCGCGGAAATCGTGAGTGTGCTACGTGTAAAGTGACTACCAGCCCTCGTAAGTCACATTAGGCTTCTCTGCAAAAGAAATAATGCAGCCCCGAGTTGGAGCTCAGCGTCACTCTCTGCGACACACAGGCTCCTGGGAGGTCTCGTGTGCTTTGGCAATAGGAGTCCGGGTATAGTTAGTACCTGCCTATGGATCCAGTGTGTTCCCATCAGCAAGCCGTCTATCGAGGGCACACAGTAAAGCAGAGAAAAGAACCGCTGAGAGGGGCAGATACAAGGATATGCCGGCTGCTATGACATTGAATGTTTCAAAAAACACCAACCAGCTACATCTCTGGCATTTTACGTGAGTCCGCGGTGTTCCATGAACGAATTTACCGCGTGATGAACTTACGAGCAAGCAATAAAGGCAGCTTTTCGGGTGGACAGGCGTCATCAGTTAGGCGCTTCACAAACGCTGAGTCCGTAACCGTCCTAGTTGCTCTGCATGTTGTCTATGGAGAGAAATAGCAAGCCAAACAGGGGTCGAGGTATACTATTCGGTATTTGAGACGCGATACCTATACACACAAAACGTGGGATAATACGACCATTCCATCCGCTGGTTCAGGTGCGTCTCTAGTTGTATCGGAGGCATATTACTCCCCCGGTCTGCAGTAAGAACTAGGTCTGGGGGAAGTTCGGGTTGTACCACGAAGGCTGCCACGAAATATCACTGACATCGCTCACCTTGCGCGGTGGTAGTGGGTTTAACAAACCGATAACGCTTCCCTCGGAAGTGTACGCTCACGAATACCGCTTGCCTTGAAATCTACTGTGGTATGAACAATTTTTCGAAAGAAGCCAGGCAGTATTGATGAGCCGGTAGAACTGTTACCTTAGGAGACTTGTCTTTTTCGTGCCCGGTTCACCTGTGTCTAGATAATCGCCACCATCCAGAAGCAGTGCTAGCGGGGACTAAGCCTTGTAGATAGCGCTCAACGATCCTAAAGCTAAGCACCTCACCCCCGAGACCACGCACGCGGCAAGGGATTTTACCCTATCTAGTAAAGCGCTATATCGCAACTCCCAACTGTCGCCTTAGTTGTAATCTGTCAAAGTCACCCGCAAAGCCACTCACCCCGTATCGTTTAGTCATCTGAACACCCGCGCACACGAATAACCCGATCAAAAAAAGGCTCACCATTACTCAGGATCTTGTACAAACGGTAGTCTGTTGGCCCCTGCCCATTTGCACCCTTGACCTCGACGCATGAGACCGTTAGCTTAATTCGGCCTAGGCGCCTCTTCTAGATGGTGCTTGGTTCCGTTTACTCTGAAGGCAGTGTTGGGCCCACGTCGTTTCTAGCTAATCCAGACCCAGTCTAGGGTACGCCTGTCTACATACCATGAATTAGTGGGTCGCATGTAGCCTGCAGTCCGGATGCGTAGTAGAGTAGTGTACTGAGTAAGGATGCCGCGCGAGACTAGCGGCGGATGATTCATCTTAGGACTCTGCTCTAACCCCACGTTTTGTTACTGTTCTTTGTACTAATATATGAGTTAGCTCAATAGGTGCTCTCTAAAATGAGTGTTAGCTGAGGTAGTATTAGGCGCACGTTAGTGTAAATCTTAGCAGGGCAGTTACCGACAGTAACGGTAGCCCCATAGTACAGTAGTGGCAAACTAAAAGAACGCTCCAACTCGCATAGAGTAATAAGCACATCTCAGTATGTTAAATATATCTTACGTAAACACACCGTGCAGAGAGACCGCGCTTTAATCGGCTACTATTAGTAGGAGGCACGTTGTTCAGATATGCTCTTCCTGCCCAAGATAAGGTTCAACATATTTAAGGGCCTGATTCGCAACGGCATTACTTAACCACGCACTGATGATGACCGAAGATGCTTTAGAACTTGCAGTTCGGTGCAGAGGCGTGGTCTAGGACCAGGGGACTTGAACCGCGCGCGCTAATAACCCCTAAGTGTGCGCCGGTACGAATAGGAAGCTTACCGCCCGAGTGTGTCACTGTTTATGTTGTGGAGTATCTGACGGGAGAAGGCCGGTGTTAGGCTGCACTAGCCACACAAACAGCTAGAGAGTAATACGACAGCGGACGACTTCGCACCTATACCACATACTAATAATAAAGTATACGCCATTTGAGGGCCTCTTATCGATCAGCTTCTCATTTACAGGCACTGCATGGGAATGCCCAGAGTGGGCACATCGCCTGGGCGTCCGATCGTGCTCGGTTACCTGTTCATGCGCAAACAGCTGGAATAATGTCAAAGCGCGCTCTGCTATTTGCAAAGGGGGCTTTCTTGACTGCTAGCTCCACCCTAACCGGGCCTAGCCTGTGGTGGACATTTCAGAGCGAATTCTTATTTCATGCGCTAAGCACAAAGTGTGTGACGTACTTGATGGCGGAAGGGCGTGAGTACTTGGGAGTCACAATTCGAGGACCCATTGTAAGCCCACGTGAACTTGTGGTCTGCGGTAGGTGTTTGACATATTCTCCTAACAGGACTTAGCAGGGTGCACCCAAAGGGTAATATCCGATTGACACGCATTACATCGTCCTAGCATTGGACCTCCGTGTGCCCGCCCGGGCGGTAAATTGCGTGGATTAAGTTTAATTCGGCCCCCCGGTATAGAAGACAAGAAGAGTGGTCTATATGTAACTCTCCATACACTAATAGGTGTGCCTGGTAACATTCTAGCACCATAAATGAGTTCCGGTTTCGATGAAGTATTCTAGGCACCCGGCCCGATGGGTTGACATTCGAAGAGTCCGGAAGTCAGCCTTGCGCGATACGCAACGCAAAGGATGATAGCACTGTTTGGGGATTCACTAAGGAAACAGAACGACTCCATTAAGTCATAGATATAACACTGAAGGAATAAGGTCACGCGAAGATAGCGACGCACTCTATTACAACGTCGACCCAGACTGTCATCAGGTATTTTCGCGTATGTTTTGGGGGGGGGGGGCTCACCATTGATGTCCGGCTGCCTCCGCCCCTGCTGGGATCGCCTGATTGGTTGTGGTAACGCAGGGTCCACCGAATCAGCGGTACCATCCTTGTCCGGACTGTTTAAACAGACCAGGGCCCGTTGAACATAAAACATAAGACGAACTCGACGTCTGTAGGAATCACCAGCGTGCGCAAAGCGTAACAGCTATGAGTGGCTGGGTTGTCATTACTGCAGCTTGATAGCGGACACACAGTATGTCGCGTTGAACAATATCGCTGACGCGGCGCAGTCCCAAGCGGCTCAAGCGTTTACTAACTCCAAAGAGAGTCCGACTATGGACCCCAGGCGTTCTACGAGCAAGCTGAGGATGCAACACTTAGAGGCCTGAACAGCGAGGACTGCTTCCGACCCGGCGTAAGATATACTCTACACCCATGTCACCGCAGGCATATTCCCTTAACTACAATCGTAGATTACGTCAGCCAGCTAGTACATGACCTTATCAAATTGGGTCTCCTTGGAATTGGAAACTGCTGTAAGTCGGTGGTTCTAAGGGATAGGCCCACTCCTCAGTGTGGCCCTAAATGCGTGTTGAGGTAGTGAGATCCGGTTTTTGACGAAGGAGTCGTCATCTTTAGGTAACTGTAATAGGGCTCCATAAACAGCATAGCGTCTTGTCGAACTGTACTTTGTGCCAGGAGGCAGTTCCATCGCACGGCGTAAGTGTGTGTCTCTTCCTCGTTGCTATTCGCCTTCACATGAACGGACTATCCTTTATTGTCACGAAGTATACATTGTCACGCCATACGTCACGTACTCGCGTGCAATGCCTCCCGCTCCTTTTCGCCGCAGACCCGCGCGAGTTAAAACTTTTAATGTAAGGGTATATACAGACTCTACAAGGTCCGCGTAGTACTAAGAACCTGACGTAAGATAAAAGGGGCTAGGTCGGTATTAGTGCACTCGAGTATATGAGGTAAATTCATCTTCAGATGTTGGTGTCCTTACCGGGGCTTACCCGTTGGCTCGAACGGTAGGTTCCTACTCAGATGGGAAAATGATTTCCTGGCTCCTCGCGTCTACTCCGGGGGCGATCCCTTAGTTTTTTTGATTGACAGAGATCCGGTTGGACACAGTTTGCCAATTGGTTGTAGTGGGAGTAGTTAGTTAACTCGTTTGGATAGACTATCATAACCTTTAAGGTTGCCCCTAGTCACCGCGATATCTGACTAAGGGATCCGATCCACAGATAAGTGATTTGATAAGCTCAGCCTGCTCCCGCGGCGAAAACTGCTTCGATAGGCCTGAACCTGGGCTACGGAGTTATTCTAATAAAGTGGACAGCGTCACGGAGTAGTTGGCCCAACATATGAGGCTTAGGATAAAGGTGATGCCGAAACCGGTTACAGCATAAAGCGCACGTCGATTCTTCGACTGAGCAGGCGTCGGCTCGACATCAGCTCCACTGAGCGTAATCGTGTGGAACGTAATCCAGTGAAATGGCAGAATATTCTTGTGGATGACGGTACTGTTTAACTATAGGCAATCGTCCAGTCTTGGGCACCGCACTTTCTTAACGCGTGGTTCCTAAGACGCGTTGTGTTAACGTAAAGTGAGGTTGTGGACTCGGTGGGAGCCGTTCAATGCAAAATTGGCTTCGTGCCATGTTTTTGCTCGCGCTAGCGTGCTTAATGGAGGATGGGGAACTTACGGCGGGTCATAAAGGTGCGGTAGCATTGTGGGCCGTCACGGCCCAGGCTAAAGATCGTCCAAATGATAACCAGATTCGGATAGCCTATATGCCAACGTAACATCTTATGGCGCTAATCTTTGGATTGATTTAGGGTATGGGCCGTGTAAGCATTATCGAATGGTGCAACTTGTGCTTCTTCCCATGACGACGTTCCCCCCCATAAAGGTGAGTCCGCCGAGTGAATGCAAGTGCGTCGTACCGGATCTCTTTAAGCATCGGTTCACCCATCGACTAAGGACGCCAAGAAAAGGTTAGCGATGGCCTTGAAGGCCACTCATGAATAAGAGACATGGTGAGGCGTAACAAGACCCACTCTACGCCGTGCAGTGTCAACCTGGCACGTGGGTTCGCATACCATAGGGCATCCGCTATGCGTCGTCAAGGAGCTCATAAAGAGGTACTAACGAAGGCTCCGTTATCGTAAATTTCGGGCTTTACGAACCGACTCTGAACTTTACAGGTACCTGGACGAGGATGCGAGCACTCCTAAAGCACTACCCATTTGTGCAACGTCTGTCGAAATTGCTAAGGGGATCAGTATTTTCGATAAATGTCGTTATAGGTCGTGTGGTTTTCTTTGTACAAAAGAGATATCGGTTGCCACGGAGCACGAAGTGCGATTAGGATTGCCTTGAAAGAGGTATAGAAGGGACTAAAAATATTCTGTCTCTACAATGTAGAAGCCTCAGCTTATACCCAAGTCATCGACGGACCCCAGGATCTTTCTACCATGGGCGCAAACCGCGATACTGAACCGCCGGTAACAAGTGGAATACAAGCGCGTTAGTGCTGAGTAACCCCTGGCAGTACTTAGAGAGTATCTTCCAGGTCTCTGTTGAAAGTCACTAGAGGACTGCAGAGCCACAGTGATCGCGTCTAATCTTCAGACGTTTCCGTCGGTCAAGTGCTCTGCGGGTACTGTGTTCTTTCTCGGTTCCTCTTTTGCCGAGATTTGGAGTGTCAGTATATAATAAGTTCCTCGTGTTTACGGGTATACTGTACACCAGACAGGACTGCGCCTTAGGCATACTGATCCCGAAACAATGAGTCGGGGGTCCTATAGGCGACTAACGAGCTTTCCCCAACCGTCTAACCCTATACAGTGTAGGAAGGATGATGCATCCTGTTGGATGTTTATTTGAACCTTATGAAATGGCTGGGCGTGCGTAACCGCGGCGTCAGCATGCCACCGCTTGATCTTGTCGAGACGTCGGTTAACTTAATGACATGACGGATGCAGTGAGCACCAGTGAGCTGCAGCTTGCCCGCACGGGCTCGCCGATCTAAGTGCACGTTATAGCTGATTCGGCGGGGAAAGGAATTAAACACTTCCCCCTCTCATAATGCTCAGTGTCTACACACATATGCGGGAACATTCTTTGAGCAGTCTTGTGTCGTTGAGATCCTTACTAGGTGCTGTGATCGGTCTTAATGCTACGACCCAGTCTTCCACATGCCTGACCCGACTAATTGAAGTCCGCACTTGGTGGACGTAGATTTTCTGATTCCGAGAACAAGACGAAAACCTTTTCGTATTTTTTTAAGTATAGCGAGTAACAGTTAATCACCCCTAGTTCCCAACAGCAATACCCCGTAGCCTAGGATAGCTGTAGTGGAAGTATGGAAACCTGTCGAGGTACAGTATTGGAGCGTGGACTGCATAAGTCTCTGGAAACTCAGCGTCGGCCGTCACTGAATGCACGATATATGGATTCTTCACGGGAATCTTTGTAACAGGCTGCAGTTCGTCCGGAGCTGACTTCTCCGAAGACCAGTGGACTTACTTGTGTACCCATATAAATTATGCGGGCTGCACTGGAGATCTACCCTTAGTAGAATACCTTGATGAATGCGCTGGGGTACATTCGTTGAAAGCAGAGTCGACGGCTCCTGGGCGGCGATCGAACAGCACACAAAGATAGTAATCTGCTATGCAGCGGGCGGCTGTGTACGGACGGTACTGCCGTATCCTTTTGTTGGAACATGCTATGCTGCGTGAGGCCTGCACTCTAGGGGAGACGTTGGACTTCACACGCCTCCGAACTACAAATTTGTATGGTACCGCGTGAAGCGCTGGCACTATGATCTAGATACGTTCGGCTTCGTAGTAAAGGGACACCATCAGCAATAGCGGCGAGTGGATGTGTTTTACGCAATGAGTCCCCGGATGCCACTTAGCTCGTTGATAGTGCCTATAGACTCGCAGAGGAACGGTCGAATGAATGCGCCACTCCGGCTTCTAAGGCGCTATGCCGTACCGGTAGGACCGTAAGAGTGCCGCGATGTGCCCCAAACTGCTTGTATCCTCCACAGGGACGAAAGGCTCTGGGCCTAGTTACTGGCAACGTTGCCTTTCGCTCTCGTAGCGGGGGAGTCTGAACGTTCGCTAACTCAAACTGAATTGCGGTGCGCTGGAGCGCAGGTGTAAGACAGCCTCGCTAGGCAGTCCACATATCCCGCAGGATCCAGTACTATAGCAAACTCTATCAGCGATCTCCGGGAATAGGCACTGCACCCGGCAACAGGCAGGGATGGGCCTATATTAAGTGGTACACGGTAAGAGCTGTGACAGCCGATTACTACCAGAGAAATTAATTCAAACAGGTCCAGGCCACAATTTGACGAGTACGAACCGGACGCTCCCCGTACGATCGGTACTTGAACAAACGGGCGGTCTGATTGGTGGTAGGATGGTGATAATCAGAGATTAAGGCCTTTCTGCACCAGCGCTCTTGTAACCCCGTTGTTTCTGGTATGGAACGTTAAGTGGGCCCAACTACGGTAAAACAAGCAATATTCTGACTAGTTGTATGCTTGAGGACCGAGTCCTGCCGCATGTTATAACTTCCGTCTGACCGCCGTGCGAATGGCACGCAATCGGGAGACCGGTCTGTTAGAGAAAGAATTAGTTCGTGTATGCGGTTATTATAATTCGAGGTAGTGTGCCCTCCTGAGGAGTTCGGACCAGGCGGCACACTGTATAATTCATCATTCTCATCTAGGGTTGTCACGTGTTATGAGTGTGATCCCCTTTTAAACGAGAGTCTACTACTAGGGGACCAGGGCATGCTGCTCTATCAGACCAGGATACGGGCCTTGCAAAAATTGTTCCGACAGCTCGCTTACCCCTGTGCATGCGATCGCGGGAGATGAGACGCTGAATCATGGCAGTTTCATTTAGCTACGGGCGGCTGTATTACTGTTCCTATTTAGGAACTCGACCCGTCGCAGCAATCCAAGGCCTATAATCAAGGCCATGACGTTTATGGGAGCTAAGTAACGTTAGTAGCAGAATATCAATGCTCTGCTGCCCCTAGATCAGCCTAAGGAAACGGACTTGGCTCTTTTGCGACATCAAAAGTTAAAGCCACTTGTAAGTATCTAGCTCAGAACATAGTAGGACTAAGTACCCCTCTTTATATTAAGTCACTACGAATTGGGATTGGAATCCGCTTGTAGTGAGGATACCCGCCTATCTAACAGGGCTCTTATCTTTGCAAGTGGAGATAACTGGTTTCACGGCCGCCCCCAGATTCGCGCCAATCACGGTCACGACGTTTCCTCCCACGGTGCTACCCGAAGCGCCTTCATCTTGGTCCACATCTTGATTTATTTAGGTAGAGCCTAGTATACACAATGCTCCGTTGCAGGACCCACTGATGAGTGCTAGTTAGTCATTTTGGCGTGCGACTGTCGCCGGAATCTCGCGTTTGAGGCCGACGCTATCGGATGTCACGGTAGGAGCGATATAGCAGTCAGTTTGTGGAAGGTCCAGCCGTGGGGCCCATCTCATTAGAAGTGGAGGTGAACGCCCACACCAAGTCGAAGTAGGTCCGCTGGGGCATTGCGTAGCCACTCAAGAGCCGTGAATGGCGATCTTTCGGGGGGCTGCATAAGCGTAGGACGACCTTCATAAACTTCAATAGTACATGCTCCCCGGTTAAAAATACATTTCCGCATGCCACACTTGTCCTTGTAACTCGTTTTCCCCTACAAAAAAACATTTTGATTTATAAACCTTTCCAACGAATCACATCGCTGGGTGTTGTGAAAGCTAGCGGATGCACAATTACTTAAGTAAGGACTGTACAAACACGTCATCGTTTTTCCTGTGGGGTGAGTAAATTGATTATTATTTACGACAGAACGGTTTCGCTTGGGCCATGGTGGCCTGCTCGATAGTCTTCCAGCAGATTTGTCATAATTCAATTTGAACAGGCTAGACTATCTCCGGCCAAACATACTCATTAGGCGGCCGATGATTGTCCTAAGGATCAACGCCCTGTTATAGGATAAGTAGCGTGACTCCCCGAACATAAACGATCTTTTCCCCAAGAGAGTTCTAAGCGACCTGTCGTTCAGAGCCCGCAGCCATCCTGAGGAATAGGCTAAGTCCCGTTTTGGAAGAACATCGGAACAGAACAGCTGAAAAAATTAATATATTACCTGGAATAATGCTCCCACATCCGTGTAAAGATTGCTGGTACAAATCCAAGATCGTGGTATGCTAGTATGCACGGTTGCAAAAGCAACCTCTCTTTTGAAATAGGCCCGCCTTTCCACGATTTGCCAGATTGATCCTCCAACACAACGTCGGCGTCGCATAACCAGATTCACTATCCAACAGATTAGCCTATATTACAGGCCCCCAAAATACATTTTGCGCCTGAAGAGACGGGCTGGCGAAAGCCTGAGAGTGGTAAGCTCCCAGTTAAGAATGCTGGTCCCTTCCAGCGCGAAGCGCGAATCAGGCCGAATTACAGGCTATGTATCTGCCCATACGCGGATGTCGCACTCCTATGTCTACCCGCTTTTGTGCAACCGGGAGAAAAGGGGAAGTACGCACGTGTATTGGCACCTAGCGGGGGCTGGACAGCTACTAACTTTCGTTCTCAAATTGCTTGTGCTCCTTCTCTTCACAGTCGGGGTGATATGGCTCTGTCTTTACCCAATTACCTGGTTTGCAAATACATTTTCCAAGTAAAAAAATGTGGAACATGATGCCAGCACATGTAGCTCAGTATCATCATGTTTTTTTATTTCTATCGTGTTTTTGTACTGTTTGTTGTTGTAACGTTCTTACCCCGGTGCCCCGACTGGATATTTGGGAAAAAGATCATCATCGGATTCCTCTGGAGTATAAATTAATCTTCTGATTCTGATTTCCGATTCTGAGTTTTTTTTTCCCATAACATCACGGAATATTTAATGTCCGTTGTGAAGTAGGCGGTGCGGTTTTTTTTTGTTGGTTAATATCCCCACACCGTATTTACCAGAGTGGTCGCTGGTTCTTGAACTGCCAACTTCGGAAACAAGCAACACGCCACTTCTTGGCCATGTATCATGCCTCAACACGATTTGGTGAGCCTTGTTGCATCTCAATGTCTTGCCCGTGTAGAATCAAAGCTTGAAACAACAAAGGAATTAATTTCGAGTGTAATTATATCTGTGATTTCACAATGTCCCATGTTGTCGTTTGTCTGGTGACAGACTCAGCTTATGAATACCGATGTGACTGAAGCGAAATACATTTAGTAAAATGTCATTACTGTTCATTATAAGTGGTAACTGCATTTAGAAAAATAAACTAAGAAAATATACTAAAGATAACGAGAGTCTATGTACGTAGCCAACCATGCATCTCGATTGGCACGGTTGGCTACGTAGGGTGTGAAAGAAGTTCAACATACATACATGCCAAAACGTCGTGAGAATTATTTTAATATGTTTTATTTTTATTATTTTATTACTTCCTTTCTACGTGACTTTACCGAAAGAACCAAGAAGATGAATCCCTGCAGTCACGAAAGCTTTAAATCGAAATTTAACAGGCTGTAATTCATTTGAACGTTTCTTAATACCTGGTTAACGTAATTGTACTTCCGTGCACATTTTGTAAAGGTTGAAAAGACTGGTGTGTAAATGTATCTTGATATATATCACACTACGAGTGTGTGAAATCAGAGTTGATAACATCATACCCACCTAATTTTCTGACAAATATTGTGGAAGCTTTGGGAGCATGCTAATGGCAAAGTCTAACTCATTAGCTGCGGTTTGTTCGGCCCCACTTTTTAGAAATTAACAATGCAATGAACACAAAACACAGCTTTGAAAGTGCATTGCGCAATTATCCAATAAGAATTACACAGGGTTCACTCCATTAGTCTTGTAATGCAACACTTCCGAGTCGGAGCTAAAGGCTCCAGCACAATTATTTAGTAGAAAAACACTGGTCACCCATTAAACAGTATATACATTTAAAACATCTTCACGTTCATGGAGAGTATTTTTTTTAAACGGTGCATTGTCTCCAATGTGTAATTGCTTAAGTAAACTTTACAAACAATAAAAATGTTTAAGCTTTGTTTGTTCCACGACAATGAAAGAAAGCCATTCACCCCCCTTCCCTTATACATCCAAATTTAAATGCGTGGCAAAAAAAAAAAACGTTTTCAGGACTTTACAAAAATCAAACCATAACTCTCAGCACGACTGGTAAAACAGATATTGCACGCGAAGTGTCAAAACTTCCATCACGGCTGCCGAAGCAGAGAAAAAAAGGACAGCAGTTATTAGCAGGCGGCATGTGGCTGTGCATTTCCCGCGCCACGCAAAGTGACACGCAAAATCTGAGACTGCTCAAGAAGCCATGGCAGAGAGGGACACGGAACCTAATCTACCGCCAGGAGCTTTTGCAGGCAACAAAGCAGACTAAATTGGGCTGTCGGTCCACATCACACACACACACAGCCCTGCCACCCCCACCTCCACCGCAGACGGTGGCTAAAGGCTAATGGCAGGAAGCGTCAACGCATGCCGGGCTGACAGGTGGTTTGGATGCTCCGGAGATGCCATCAGATGGGAAACAACAACGGAGCAAAGGAGCAGGGGCCAGGGCTTCACGACCGCAGTATGCAAGCACAGCCTCACTCACCAAAGCATTCGTTTGCTTAGAAGTTTTTTTCTTGTCGATTTTTTTTGTTTAAACGCCTTTGACTGGTTGATTTAGAAAAAAAACATTTTTTTTTTCCCTCGTGCGTTATGTCTTCCACCACGACACACGCTGCGGTCCAAACAGCTACGCTGGAACTGACCGGCAGAGACCGGCTTTGCGGGAGGTAATGGAGAGCGACATCAGCTTGCAAACCAGTTCCTTATCTTGGATCCTACAATGAGTGTGTCCACGTGGGCCTTCCTGAACAGTTTGTCTGCAGGGCAGGGTCTCTCTGTGCAGCCAACCTCCACCGCAGGGCTCTTCGTGACGACCAACACTGCAAGCTGTGACACGATACAGGGTGGTCCATATCTCTCGTGAGCCACAAATTGAATTGACCCCAAACACGTGGTTTTTTTTCCGTTGCATATTAATTTATGTTTAAAATAAACCTTAATTAAAAAAAAAAGTTTTAGAGACGTAAATGGGGAGGGGGGGGATGTGACAAGATATCTGGACCCTCGCTGTACAAACTATCGCATATTGTTGATGGCAATCCACTTACTAATTTCAGTGGTCTGCAAGAACTGCACATGGCCACGAGGCTTCTGTCGCATGTCTTGGCGATTACACGCATCCTAAATGAATTGAGGCTTTCGACGCATTGCAGGGGATTGGAAGATGTAATCACGCGTGTGGTGTATGCATGTTTGAACTTCTTTCGTGCCGTACGTAGCCGTTGACGTAGGCGGACGGCACAGTGGCAAGGAGTGTGCCACGCGTGAATCAGCAGGTTGAAAGTTCAAATCCCGGTCACAGGGTCAACTCAGTTCTTTATCCCTCTTGGGTCTATTCAATTACTTGTCTTTGTAGAAAGTCAATAGAGGCTGTTCCATGAATTTTGTATGAGTAGCGGTTCAAATGCAGATGTATTTTTACTGTTTGTCTATGCATATACATTCAGTGTATACCCACAGCACCATGTTAAATATAGCAACGACATGCTTTGCTACATCTTTAATTTGACAACATTGTGAGGAAACTCTGCATAAAAAATATACACAATAGAGGTTACCCAGTTCAATCATAAGCGCACACATTACCAATGTACCCAAATTATAAAGAAACTTAATTGCACGCCATATAAATGATGCAAGAGATATGCATTACAATGCAATCTCATCCGTTTGGGGAAAATAAAAATGCTTCACAGCTAACACTAGTTATATCCGTTCATTCAAATCTTACTTGCAGAAGTGGATCAGATAATTGCACTGGGACTCCATGTAATTAACTGACAATGTTTGAGCTGCAGCAATGGCATACCCTAGAGCAATTGGCGTCAATATCAAAGCTGTTGATATACATTGCAGGAATGTCACCTCTTACCTATATATAAAATAGGCCAATTGCAAATCAGATGCAATCTATAGTTTCGTGATAATTAAAGCACACTTCTCTGTTGGTGACTATATGGGCGAGGTTTTAAATTTACGGACAGTGAAAAATATATTTTTGGCATTCAGCATAGATGTACTCTATATGACGTCCATAAATTTGCAATGCTTGAATGAAAGAAACTTTATTATTATACTGCGCACGATCTCCTCGAAAACCTTCTTCAAAGAATATTTATCTTCCAATAATTTATTTATCTTGTGAAATAAGACAATCTGCACCATTTTGACAATAATTCTGGCTTCCGAAACGAAAAAAAGCTCTCCCAAGATATATGCATGGCCAATACACATCTATGCAAGATATGACTCTGTGTGTGTGGAGTAAGGGCAAAGTGGTAAGCAACATGCCCGGTGAACCCAGTGGCTGAGGCTCATAAGATCAGTAGCAAATTTTATTTGAACTGGGTCTGGATCGCCCTCTTCACCAATTCACACTGACCATACATATGTGGTGAAGAATGTTCAATCAACCACCGGGGAGCAACATGGGTTGGGAGTTCCTCACCCGGCTATGGATTTAACAATTTGGCCGAACATTCTTTAGGTTTCCCTTTTTTTGTTTTTACGAATGCCTCACTATGACTTTGTGTATTTTCACGTAAAATCTGTATATGCAAAACAAAAACACACACGTGACTTTGGGACATGACAATTTATGTGACTGGTGTGAATTAGGAATTATAATGCATTGCAGGACTACAATGTAAATGTTTGCAGTGACAGTTTGCTCAGACAAGTGGAAAACACGACAAGCAATCTAAGTGAGCATTATGCTATCAAATAAAAAAAATTGCAGGCTTCCAAATTCACCCGGGAGGCACCAACCTTCAACAGTCAGTGACAATTTTATGTGAAGTCATCACAAAAGTGTGCACGTTTGCTGAGTATACATATACTGATATTGATGATTAATGCTAACATGTATTCACCCAGGAAAACGTCCTGTGGTACTCAAAACTTTTTTGAGGGTCTGCTAAGTTTCGTATGGAGGGGGGGATTTTGCTACGCGTTTTTCCCAATTAAATCATTTGTGGGTACATACAGCAGATCATCGATTATCCAGCGGCTTCGGGGGGGGGGGGGTTGCCAGATTTTCAAAGATGCTGGATAATCACTAATTATTACTTCTAATAGATTATTTTTACACATTTTTGTAGGCGTGTATATGTTTTTTAGTGTTCTAAATATTTTACAATATGAAATTGGCATAAATTAACAAAGAAATGGACGACAACATATCCTCCTGTAAAAAGCTACTGTGTTTATTGTACCGTGCTTACCACTCTAATCTCCAAGACTGTATAAAGTGATGTATGGACTACGCTCTTGTTTCAACAACATGCGTTTGACGATCGCCAAACTGATTACAGCCTGTGGAGCGGTTTTGCCGGATCGGGCCTGGGACTGCTGATAATGTTGGAAGTCGGATAATCGGGCAGCCGGATAATCGATGATCAACTGTATGTATAAAAAAACTTGCCACGTTTGTACCAAAATGCTGCCACGCATGACCTACTCTTATTCAAATATCACGGGAACTTTAATTTCTCCCACGAAAGCAGATGGTGAGTCGTTTTTTTTCAACTTAAATACATACTCAATATTAACCAGGGCGGCCGTGAATGTCCGAACCACGAGCCTTGAAACAAGTGGCAAAATGCACAATCACTCGGGAATGTCACATCGTTTCTTATTGTGTTTTTTTCTTATTCTTGTTGTGAATCAGTATGACATCCGTACTTTGGCTTCTTTTTGTTGTTGTAATTTATTGGTGTTTCCTTTGGAAACTAATGTCCCAAAGTCCTTCAATGCTTTTGCTTTTTGCACCATAAAGTACGAACATAAAAGGCCACAACAATGTGACCACGACGCCAATTCCTGTGGTCAGCAAACAAGGTCTCGGACATAACCAAACCATGAGTTATATCTATATTGCAACTGGCTGTGCTGGCGGTTGACAGTCATGTGAGGTCATAGAGATTTAAGAAAGTTACAAGCGCAACCCACTAATGGAAGCTCCCTTTATTAAAACGACAATGATTTAAGTCTTGCTTGAAGCGCGTGTACACGCACCGACCACATAATAGATGTGCATGCGAATGCACGTCAATCATGGGCCAGTATACTTTTTTTTTAATTAGCAACTGGCAAACATTTATCTACAGCCATCTTCATAACATATCTCAAACAGACATTAAACACAGTGTGAGTTGGCGTACAAGAATTGCTTCTGATGGCGTATGTCCGTGTTTAATGCCAACATTTTCCATCTCGGCGTGGTGGAGTCAAACCTGCAGTCAACTGTAATGACCGCAGTGTTTCTAGTTATTCCACAGGGATGCACTTTTACATCTATCTGGAGACGCCTCCAAAGTATAATTGAATGTACGATGACCGATAGATGAACCTGAATGGTCGCTATATAGTCCACATGTGTGGTGCGCTGATATCCATTCATGTTTGTTATTTTGCTGCAACGAATTTACGTGTAATCGCTAGTCATTAATATATCGCGCGTTAACAAACAACAACACTGAACCCTGGACATAATTACATGTAAAATGTATTATTTTTAAAGAGAAACATGCGGGCTGACCAGTGCCTCGCGGGTGTGTGTGCTTACTGAAGTAAAGCAGTAAAATTAAACACTTCACTTTCCTGTCTTATCATGGAAGCCTCAGACATTTGCTATCAGTAGCTGTGGCGTTTTTAATTTTAGAAGCTGTTTTTATCACTGCGAATAATCAAACCTATCTTAATGACGCAATGATAAAAGTGATGGGATGTCTTTTTTGTCTAAGGTACTCTATTGCATGGCCATGCAATGGTATGTGCAATTTATCTCAAGTGCTTTGGAGGATTACCAGAATAATTGAAATAAATGTATGCCATTGTGCTACACTAAAGGTTACATGTGCTATACAGCAATGCATGTGACAGCTTGCGGTGGTTCTGATTTACTACGTAACTTAAATGTAAAAAAAATATCATCAGCCACTGTTTATTAACTGCTGGATGAAGGCCCTTTTCCATGCTGCACACATCAGTCATGGCTAAAAACAATACTGTATGCTATAATACATCTGAGAAATTAATTTAAAAAAACACATATAAACACCAAAATTTATTTATAAAATTGGATCTCTGGTTTTTGCTACTTCCTTGAAAATATTTTTTAAATGTGTAATTAGATTCTTCCTACAATTAATTTATAATCACTTTCTTCACTGCCATTTACCGTTAACTATGTTTGAATTCATGCAACGAGGATGGCCAGATTAATGTAGATAGTGGCTATCATTCCACCACTTTTTTTTCTCTCGAAATAAGATTAAAGGTATCCTGCAATTATGCACAAAAAGGCATCTGCCTCACCACTACCCACACACAATAATTGAACGCCCTAACGAGGCGGTATCAATGATGCCTCAACAATAGTGAGCAATATCAGTTGGATAACACCTGGGTACACAAATAAACCCACCTACTCACTCGCCTTTTCTAAACAACTGTGAATCTTCACGAAAGTTATGATGTTAACACTGGATTGAAAAGGAGCCAAAATTCTGCTGCAGTTCAACTTTAACCATTGGTCTTTGTTGCGTGAGCATGTGACATCATCTGTCTAGGTGTAATATATCACGTTTATTGCTTTCAGTTAGGTTTATGTTGCAGAATAAGTGCTTAACCGTTAGAGTAGACCTTGTCGTGGCAGCACACAATATGACCACTTTAGTAATCGAACCACGCACAGGCACATTGCAAAGTCAGATTACATATGACAGGATTCTTTATCAGTAGTTTATCGCAGAGAATTCCACTTTGTGAGCGTTCCTGTCAAATCGGGCCTAATTAGAGAGAGAGAGAGGAATTATGTTTCGATCATCACCACCATCAGCCATGATCCTTGCAGGAGCGGATGAAGGCCTCCCCAACAATCCACCGAGGATCTGCACAAACGCTCTTCTCGGTGGGTGCTCCATCAAACAAATTCCATTCCTCGAGTAGCACTCGACATCAGCCTTGACCATCGACCATCATACCTTGAAGCAACGTATTTTCCAAAGCCTGCTTTTCTAAAAAATAAAACAAAATGATGATGCCATGAACATGCCTCCGTTCTACCATCTGCGTTTCCCACTATTCGTCTCGAGGTCATTCTGAGCACGCATGTCTCCATATTTCTTTGCACACTTTTCAGACGTGTTCCATTTTCTTCGTTAATTACCACGCCTCTAATCAATGTACACATTGATAAAGTAAAATAAAATCAACTTTCTATTTTAGGCACATCGGTATGTTACTTGAGAAGACACGAGCAACATCATCCGTGCCAATATCGTGTTTGAAATGCGGCATTTGAGTTTTGGGGACATCACTACGAGATGCCTCGGTTTGTCTTACAGTGGTGGTCAGCATGCGCCAAGAACAACATTAACATTGTGCAATTGTAAAGTCCATAAAATGTGCAACTTACACGTCATTTCAAAAGTAAATAACCAGTTACTTGTGAAATCCAGAGACCAAAGCAGGATCATACAATTATTCTGGTGCAGATGGGAAGCATATAATGTTTACTTACTGCTGCCCTACTATACCGCTTGCACCACTGCTGGTACAACATGATCGCACACTGATAGTCCTTTGTTTATGTGCACAGTATCCCGTCAATATTTAATGGTGCTCTTTGACCTTATTGGTATGCTATGTGTAAATGGTTTTCACTTTCAAACCCGAGGTAGATATGTCCTTCAAAAGGGACTGGCTTCACTTTTATTTCGCTTTTTGGAATGCTTTTTTTTTGTGTGCGTCAAGCAACAGCTTCATGTATTAAGTTGATGTGAACAGACCTGTGCAGATGTAAATCGCTTACCTTTAATTGGAGATATTTCCACACCAACTCAACGTCAGACATGGCATTAGCACATTATTTTTGTATTAACAAATTTGAAACTCACATCAGGCTGCCGGTGATGTAAAAATAAACACCCTGTAACATAAAAAAACATTTAATAAATATCAGTGTCATAACACTTGCATTACAATCATGAAAGTGTGTGTATTTATTTATGAGGCTTAAATACAAAACTAACACTAAAATTATATTGAAACATGCATCCCCAATGCATTCACAACTTCTGCCTCAAATACATGCAACCCTGCATGTACTGCTGATACACGTGAAGGTAAAAGTGCAACCCTGCAATTACTTACTCACACCACTGCTGGCGGAACAGCCTACACGAGTGAGAGCGCATTTGAGCTCCTCTAGAGGGCATTTGGCCTGATCTTTCAAGCTGGCCAGATACATTGAAGGTGGACTAATCCACACCTCACCCCACCACATGCACTCTGCTGATCAACTTCAGTGAACACATCTATACTACAGGGTTACAAACTAAACTGAAGCTAAACTTTTTTTTTATTTTACCAGGGCAGGCCCACTGAGCTAATAGCTCTTTTTTTTAAGTGACCTGGGCACAAATGATAGCTCAACAAAGTGGCTAATTGAGTGGAAATTGATATCAGCCAAATCCTCTAAATGCACGTTGATTCTAAATGTAGAGGGAAAAAATTGGAGGGCACGACGAAAATCCACGTGACCACGGGGAAAGAGACACAAACTCCAAATATACAACCGGCGTCAGAGTCGGCGATCGAACCCATGCCCTCCTGTATACCAGGCGAGGTAGTTAGCATCTCGCCACCGCGGTTGCCAAAGGACACATGCCCATATGTTCATGCTGCAGCGCCGAGAGATGGAATTGAACCGGCGACCTCTGGATTTGCAAGTCAGGTGTACTCATCATTAAACCGCGGCAGCTCTCGCTTACGCACTTATCACTTTTCATATCAGTGTTTGTCCAATACGATACATCGTCCAGCAATTCATCGATTGCACACATCAGTGTCCAATCTGTTGATGTGTAACAATAACATGTGTAGCCACACGTGGACACAGGCCAGCAAACTGTCAATGACAATTTAATTCATAAATGCCCTGATTTTATCGTGAAATGATAAAGCAGGTACGCAAGTATAATGCCGTTATCACATATGTGCAACATGTCCATGTATGCAGGAGCCGAAACAAAAATATTTGCAGAGTTTTAAACATAGGGTTGGTAACTTTCCCCTCCGTGAGTCGCCTGTTTTTAATTCAAATTGTCTAGTAAATGGTTGTAGCTGTACAAAAATTATATAATAATATTCGAAAACCTGAATGCAGCATAACGCACCATTATAGCCAACTGAGAGCACCCCCCGCCCCCGTCCCCCCGTTACTGCATTTGTGGGTCAAGAACAGCTCAGCTGCTCTAGAACATCGAAGTGCAACATTCAAGGAGCAGGGAGGAATCATATCCCCAAACTTGGAACCCCATTCACGGCTTCTCTTCCCGTGGGCATTGATTTTTATGATAATTCATGCTGAAATTTAGCAACCCCACCCCTTCACCCCCCCACCCCCCTTTTCATTCCCCAAGAGATTTACTTGGTTAAGGAAGTGGACATTAGGGATGTAGAGTTTATTGAAACACGTGACATAGACAGGTGGTTAAAATATAAAACGTTGGCAATAATTGTACTTCTCATCTCGTCTTTACTCGTGTCAATTCCCATACTTGCCCTCTGTGTGTACCTGAATCGTTTGTTCAATAAATACTTTTGGAAAAAAATAACATTTAAAAACATTTTGAGGAACACCTGTGGCTAAGTTAGTGATACCCAGTCAGGAAATGCTCAGGAGGTCGGCAGACATAATGTATGTAAGTGTAACTTATTTTAGACCATACGTAGCCAATCGTGCTAATTGGAAAGAACTAATAAAAGAAAAGAAGAAGAAATACAAAAGGGAAAAAGGGAGAAAAGAGGAAAACTTGAGTGAGTGATGCAGCAACGAAACCCAAGTTACAGGACTCACTCCTCACAACCCAAGAAAGGCAAGGTGCAAAAGAAAACAACAATGTGTTGTTAAAGGTGGCCATAATATTATGAATCAACCACTAAATTGTCACATTAGTCAGTTTATGCCCTGGTGCCTGCTCTCTGTCGACACTGGTTGACTGGGTATCTTTGATCGTTCCTCATTAGCACAGTATGACACTGGGACTTTGTACTCGGTGGGTGGGTAGGTTGTCGAGATTCTGATTGTTTATATTAAACCCCCAAAATATGTAAATCTGTTTTCGATACAAACTTTTTGATGATCCAAAGAAGAGAAAAAAAACATTCTTCAGATGAAACAGAAAATATGATGCCACAGACAGTGATTTCACTTGAAATGGCATCACGTTGCACTTTTCCCAGAAAAAGTGGAAGCCATGTGCATCAGGCGATATCGCTTAGGGCACATCAACCGACCACTCAGAGGGGTGGCCACTCTTGTCAAACCTCGAGGCTTTTGCAACTTTTGCAAGAATCAGCTCTCCCCTGGCACCATGATGTTATTTGGGCTGGGCGGCTCCCCATGCCCCGAAGCCCTTAGAAAAAAATCACACATCTGTAATGTAGCTTCTTCTTGGTTCTTTCGGTAAAGTCACGTAGAAAGGAAAAATAAAATAACAAAAGTAAAACATAATAAAATACAATTCTCACGACGTTTCGGCCACAACGCAAGCAGCCGTCCTCAGGTGAAGACCAGGTCTGTCGGGGAGACAGCGTTGTCTCCCCGACTGCTTGCGTTGTGGCCAAAACGTCGTGAGAATTCTTTTATTATGTTTTCTTTTTATTATTTTATTATTTCCCTTCTACGTGACTTTATCGAACGAGCCAAGAAGATGAATCCCTGCAGTCACGAAAGCTTTAATCGAAATGTAATGTCGCTCTCAGAGACGCCATCTTGTCTTCTGTATATCTATTAAGAATAAAGTTCAATGACAACTCAGCAGGTAGCAGCGAGTGACTCGGTACACTTGGGTATTGACACCACTCTCTTCTGACACAGCACAGCTTCCAAGTCTCAAGACAACTTTCAGACGACGGCAGCTCGTCCATTAGTCACCATGGTCCCGGGGAGCCGCACTGTCCCGCTATAGCTCCGCACTGTCATTACACATCCAACAACAGCGGTTCTGCACCACTCAATGCGGTGCTGATGGAACGACAGTGCTTGTGCTACCACAGGTGCACTTTGAGGTTATGTTGACTTGGCAAAGGTTTTTACTGTCAAAGGTCACAGTATAGACCCCCCTCCTCACGTATACACTTAATTATCCTTATCGACTTTTGGGGCAAGTGCTGTTAGGGGAGCACCTATTGCATGCATGCATGTTAACGTTCTTTCGCACCGTACGTAGCCAACCGTGCTAATCGGAGGTGCAGAAGGGCATGGTATTGCGAACGCCATGCCTTGCTGTCTTTTTCTCCCCCCAGTGCATAGGTTACACACAAGAGAAGGCCCAGAGGCCACGTGACACGAATGTGCACAACTAAGAATCGAATCCCCTTGGGCTGCAAGGGTATCGCAGTGGGGAAAAAATCACTGTGTCTTCACATTCTCTCTCCCTCGCCACACACAGGCACAACTGTCCCACGTGACCCACGTCACACATGGGTGCACACACCTACATCCGTGTATGTACGAATACAATATTAATGCGTTCGCAAGCATTGCACATTTAAAAACATCTGTCCACGCATTGCAGCGCATCCTTATACAGCCCGTGTTCTCTTGTGATAAACTAGTGTTGGCTTTTATTGAGAGCATCCATTAACATGTCTTGGGATAGGCTGCACCGGTAGAATATTGAGTTTATAATGCCTTTGTGAGTGTCTTGTTAAGTCTCGATTGCCCTTTGGTGCAGTTAAGTGTCAACAATGCGTCATAAGTTAAATGGGTAGGTGATCAAAAATGAAAAGCATTTCACGTGCAGTCCTTTGTCAATCCACTGCTGGATGAAGGCCTTCTTATAATGTGTCAGACACAAGTTTTTTTATCCTAACCTTACAGACTGTCAGTCAGGGCCGGGTTTCTGAGCTTGTGGATTCACAGCGCAGCTCGCTTAACATTCTGTCACCGCTCCTTCACACCAAACAGAGTACTTACAATTAAATAGCTGCATAATGTGGCTATGTACGGCGCGAAAGAAGTTCGACAACAACAATGGTAACAATGTTTACCTGCAAAGGAAATGGCATTCCTTTGCCTTATTACATAAACCTATATATGTAAGGGGGAAAATCTGTATGGTATGACTGAAATGCAAGAATCATTTTCAAACTTCAAATCTAGATTAAATCATTTTCAAGTTTAGCCCCAATGACTCTTGCCTTTTACTATGCACTCCAATGTTATTGTTTATTGCCTCAAGCATTGCACAGCATTGTTGCTCCGGGAACCCATTGCCTGTGACTGAGGTGTTAAAAAATGAAATTGCAGTGCTTAACTTCTCAGTTCAATGAAATAAAAGCCGAAACATTCACATCAGGATCACTGTTTTGGATAAGCAACATTAAAACGCTTAACAACATGAGGTTCATACATTTCACACCTTAGCTCTGCCAAAGCATCCATAACAGAGCAGCACTTTTTTTGCTCTCTTGCAGACGATCCAACGTGAACAAACCTGGAGTTTCAGGTTGTGTTGACAATTAGGAACTCATACTCTTTGGTTTTTTCGGTAAAAACCAAAAAAACAAAGAGCATGGACCCTTTCAGTCACGAAAACTTCAAATCTAGAATTCGGAACTCACTCGATTGAGAACCGGCCAAATAGATTGTTACCGTTACCCAAAACTTGGAGGCACGACTCCAGTGCAATTTGGACTGTCTTCAAAGTACGCAAATGTATTTGCCCAGACAACTTACCCATTGGCTTCCATACTGATACTGCTCGTGACTTATGAAGACAAACGCATGTTGGGAAAGCATTGCGTACTACATTGAGGTAGATTTTTTCGTCCACCAACGTGTTTTTAATATCTACAGTTTGTTTTAACCATCGCCAACGCGTGTCAACAAAGTAGCGACGTCGACAGCGGAAACGTTAGGTTATTTTCATTTGCAACCATTCAAAGGTCTAAAAAAATCCACGTTGAGACTTTCTCGTACTCGATTCAAATTCTTCGGCACATCTCCTCAGGATGGGCCTCCCGCTGGGACAGTTAGCAATGTTCTGCTGTTTAGTCCCGAGGTTCGAGCTCGGAGCTGGGTGTGATTTAGACTGGTAGGAGTGCCAATCTTTACGTTGTCCATAATGATCACTACTAGGCTGGTACCATTGATCGTGCTTGACTTGAAAAAGGTGTAAAAAGTATTTTTTTTACCACATGGCAATTTCAGCTGTCAACTGGGAATGTTTCAGTTCTCAGGATTTCTGAATTTGAAGGACAATTTTGAAAATTGTATTGTAAATTGATTTTTTTGTTGACCATTACATGATGTCATTAAGTGACACTTCCTTTTTGCTAACAA